>NW_019211459.1:8288195-8477522 GCF_002443255.2 Varroa destructor
TTTGAAACTGCCACCTTTTTACAGGCTAGCACAGTGAACGTTCGGGTCAAGCGGTTCTAAGGGGATGTTCGGAGGATCCATGCTTTAGATTATTTAGGTTACCGAAGGGCTGAATAACAGGAATTGCTAAATAATGTAGTTAACCTCAAAAAGAGCAGACCTATTAAGGCCTATTAAGCAACTACAAAATATTGTTGAAAAATTTTTGACAGCTAAGCTAAAAAGCTTCGAATAGCGGTAGAGACTGTTCCATGCCCATGGATCGACAACGTTAGCGGAGCAATAATTTGTGCTCGACAATGGGTTTGGCAGCCGCGCGTCTAAACGGTTAGGAGTATCTGTAGGTCGCACATGAATCTTCGAAGTCCTTCTTGATTATGAGATATATGTGAAAAGGTTACACTCGGCACCAGAGGGCGCAACCCGTATTTCACTTTAGAGATCGCACATAGTGCCGCGGCCGATTTATCAGCTGTGCATATTGAGACGATTTTAAAACCAATAGTTATAGTGGATCCATTGAAACTAATCATATTTTTTACTTGTTGAAATTTTCAGAAGCGTTTCCCAGAGAGATCAGACGAAGGTTTGCTTATTGAGTTTCTAAGTAAATAAGCTTTGAAAGTCGTACATGCAGAATCTGATTGGCGGAAGGAACTCCGAGTGAAGAACGTATGAGGTAACATTATGCTTCCGGTTGGAAGTTATTTTCAAGACCCGACGATAATTAGAAATGTGACAAGCAAACATTGATACTTGAGTATGCCATTTCTTGTGCCAATTTCCGCAGAAGATCTGAATCGGAGATTTTAAAGAGCAACATATATATGAAGCACAATATTATTGTTAAGCAAAACGATCGTCCAAGTTACCTTGTTAATTGCTTATTAGAAACAAAATGGAGGATTTAGAGTCGGATCTAGCGAAATCACAATAACACACAACAGTGTAATGATGTATCGTGTATAATGGGAAAAAGATCATACGCTACATAAGATTTGTTTAGATACCTAACCAAACAAAGACATTAAACCTAAATTAGAAGTAACGAATGACAACGGAAAACCTTCTTCAGTCTAGAAGCACTTGACGAACATTTCACAAGAAAGTATACCCTGCATTTTTGCAAAAAAAGTTATCTAATTGGGACAGTAACGTACTACTCATAAGTAGATTGTCAGTACTGCTTTATGTAAGGGCTTGAAATACTACAGGCCAGGCACCTCAGATACCTCTTCTGACACGAGATCTCTCTGCTTCGATCATCGGCTGAAATCTCTTGATGTCTGTATCCCCATTAAATTCCGTAGTAACGTGGCGAACGCATTTCAAAGATGTTCTGATTAGGCGATCTGTCTTTAGCCGAGATTAACATGTCTCTGCGTACATATAGCAAACTTTTTGTAAATACATTGGGAATTCCGAACGCAGACAAATTATTTGATGCCATCCGGCTACGGCCCTACTAATTATCTATATGATGGTTAACATTCTACAAGATATTCGTCGTATATTTTTTTTAGTACTGTAACATATTAAATACTTATCTTTTTCCAGGTATTTCAATGTAGACATATGCCTAGACAAACCAATTTAAGCTTGTTTCTGGTCCAAAAATCAAGAGAAGTAAGTAGTATCAGAAATATAGTGTGCCCAGGTTATGTAGGCCCAATATATCGAATCACTAAATTTTTCTGCGTATCGCTTTGCGCTGTTAATTTTCTCGATCATTTTACCTATAAAATATACTAGAAATTTTTTTAAATTCGCATGTATGTTTTCATAGAGCGTACAACCAGTTTATCTTTTAATATGGTCTCATCGATACGTCTGCTCAAGATAATGAAAAGTATTAGATCATACGATTAAATTTTCGATGCTTATATTTATTTTTCGTAAAAAAAAAATGCATCTCAGAAACGAGCTGTTCACCTTTATTACGGATTGCGGTTTATTACAGAGGCACTCGACAGTGCTTCCCACTCGAGGAACACACATCGCAAGCTTTAAAATAACAATGGGTCATTTTTTTATAACGATAGCCCATATCATTTCCTCCACCCCTCCTCCGTCCCCCGTCCCCCCCCCCCCGACAGTGACGAAAAGCCATAATGGTATTTTCTGAACAATCTGTTTAACATTCAGTACAGTTTAATTTTTAGTATTCTATAAATTGTAGATATATAATATACCTAGTATAATAGACCCAAAAAAAAACTACAAACGAAGCCAGTTGTTTATGTCTGAAATCGCGGTTAAGAGTCTTATCCTAAACCTAAATACATGGCAGCCATGATCGTATAGCTGAAGTTAACTGAGTTTAATCTGATTCGAGTATGGCCTTTTGTATATGTCATGAGAGTTCCATTGTTAATCCTGTTTCTACTTTAGAAAAAGGATATAACTTCTTATCGTATGCAAGGAGTATATGTTCATCAAAAGCTTGTACAGTGGGCACTTAGCAATAATAAAATTATTAACAATCGCGGCTACATTAGGTACCCATCATCGTCCTTTGTACGATGCGATAGAAAGTAGTTTGCAATTAAATATACTGAAGCAACCATCTTTTTTTTTGTATGTAGCAGTAACGAGTCCCCGTTACGTCATTCTTTTAATCTGAAATTTGAAAATGACCGACTGATCAATAGTAACAACGTCAGAAAGAAGCAGACAGTGAAGTTGGCACGTTATCACTACGCAAAACAATCGGTGCCTATCGAACCTCGCACACACAGCCAGCATCCTTCACCTAACCCATGTATAGCGAAAAGAAAAAATAGATTCCACCTATAGATGCTGTCATAACTGTTCTTAACATAAGTCACAATAATGCTTTGATTGATTACGTCTGCACGGGGGTACAATTCGACCGCTTACATGCGACGTTCTATTGCGCTTTTACATGCGAAGTTAAAAAAAGCTAAGAATAGACTGGTCTGGCTTGATTGCATAGGAAATACTAATACGATACGCGTATCGCCTTATTTTCGTCGCTATTGTAGCCTAAACACCGAGGAGAACCACAGGTTTCCTAATAGTCCCCGTAACTCCATACATTAGATCCAAACTATCAAAGGATACCTAGAGTTTACAATGGTACCCATGCACAGGCAGCACGCCTCCCAACGACAATGTGAAAATAATGTGCTATTTTTTTGATAAGGCCTTAACGTCGACTAGAAGTTAGTTGTGGCTACACATGGTGCGCGTACGAGATACTTGCAGGTTTCAGCAATACGGTGTTCTCCTATCTTGCTACTATCTTTAAATTGCTGTTCGGCAGCCGAACGTTTGATCTACAGTTGCTAATAACTGAAGTTATCGATGACATGATTTTTTTTACCGAAGGACCGCTAATGTGTACCACCCACCGATGTAAAAACGATCCCGGGAACCTGTATCTCACTACATATATACAGCATCTAATTAGATGTAACGGTTACTTGAAAATCTATTTTGGTAGACATCATCACTATCAACCAATTTACCGAGGATGACTACAAATTTTAAACAAAAATCATTTCTCGTTTCAGCAGATGTCGCGCTATACTCCAACAGAGTGTTTGCTCACGCAGTCTGAGGGCATTAGAAGTTGAATGCAGATAGGTTCACAAGGCAGAAAGTTAGACACATACTACTTGTACGATCCTATGGTCTCTACGGTAGCTAGTTTAAGGCTTTTACCACTATTTATTTGTTCGCTGATCGTTTTTTTAGATCCGAAGGAAGACTATATCATGCAGATGAGACTGTTGGCGTATTTTTTAATCCTGTCACATAAGGCAATCCTATTCATCATCATTCGCTAGCTATTCAAGTTCTTCCATGTAACTCGAATCATCGCGACTATTTGAGACTGCGCTAAACCTTTGCTGTTTTCCTGTGAATGGTGTTTATGAGCACTTCAGCAAACTTCAGTAAAAATGGGTTAGTCATATATTCCATTCCGATGTGCGCTTACTTTTCTAAAACGCTTTCAAGTTATTCCAGAGGATTCCCACAACTATTCTTTTATAGTGAAATTTGAAAAATACTGCCATAATAATTAATTATCTGATAGTAGCGACATATACTTTATTCTGCAATTGAAACGCTAAGGGACTTTCGGTGTTTACATAATAAATGGTTTTGCTCCATCCCAATGGATTCGTTAATTAATAATTGCTCTCTCTTACAATGTAGGCCCAACATAGCAAAGGACATGGTCACGAAATTAAGCCCTACGGCACACATAGGGCAACAGGACTGACAAGGAAGTATGCGTCCTTCTTTTAGAGTGTCGCATTGCAAGCAAAAAAGCTGAATTTTTAGCACGGTAAACAAGTGCCGTTTATTCAACATACCTGGATTCGACGTTCTTTGACTTCTTTGACAGCCAACAAAGTTACCGTATAGAAATGGTTGAGCCTAAGAGCGACATCGGCACGGCTTCATACAGTCTTACTTAGGTACGAAATATGCAGAACTGCTCACATACTTCGCTCTCCTACGATATAAAGTAGTTTTGATAAAAAAAACCAGCGGCCAAAATTGTCCCTGTACGGATATAGCTACAGGTATGGGCAAAGTAGGAAATTGGTAGGGCATTACCTAGAGGAAATCAGTGCCGCGTCGTCTTTCCACCCTAAAGCACACAGCAACACTTATTAGCTTATCGCCTCTCACTAGACTGTTCAGCAGAAGTGTGAGAGTCAGAAATCACTCTAGGTTCAATCCTAGGTCCATTGCTTAGGGCTGAAGTCATATTTGCCATGATCACTTCAAATAGGTATAAACACGTTAGCTCTATGCATTTCCGCCTTCGAATCAGATAGCTCGTAATAGAGTCTCGTCTAATGATCAGAGTCTGCCTTTCGTTTGCAATTTGTTCTGAAATATCACTGTGTATATACTTCAGAGAGGAAAATACGTTTGACTGTCTTGAATTATCATGATGTATTAGTCATACATAACCACGCAGGCTTTTTCTGTCCCTATCAGAAGTACGGAATCATCGGTGCGCATAGGACCTAAAACATGCTTCTTGCTTTGTATATCAAAATTCGAAATTTACCAATGCAAGACCTCGATATAAATCCGTCAAACTCAACGATAAATTTTTGCTGAACGTGGAACATTTTTTGTGCTCTACATCGTTATTGATTTGGCTTCTGTTTCTTAATTGAACACGTAATGTAATAAATACCGGGACGTGTGTTTACGCTAGTTGTCGAATGAAGACGCCAATTACTTGGGCGAAAACGTCATATGAATGTAGCTCTTTAGTAAGTGTAACTTTCATTAACTTCTTAATTCAAGCAATGAGGTAGATGGGTATCTATTTCATCACTACTATTTGAGGCGACGATTTTATTCGACAAATGTTTTCGGCTGTGATTTTCCGTCAGATTGAGTAATTGCGGATTGCCGACAACATCCTTCAGATGAATTGAACCGCGCTTTTCAAAGGACGCATAAGACTCCGATACTTTAGCTAAGTTCATGTTGTCTGGCGCACAATGGGATATATATAAACGTCTTAAATAAACAAATATCTATGGCATCTGTACAGGACTAAAAGTTTATCAGGTGAAATAATTACTATAAACAGCACGTAAAAGGTCTGCAGCATGGCAAAGAAACAAGCTCATTAGTCGAACCATACGCTATTCTATTCATGCTAATTATAATGCATTAATTACAATGTTCCTGTAAGTGGGAAAACTCTTGACTAGAACCAGTGGCTATTAGGCAGGCAGAAGCGTTCCTTGATTAAATCTCACTAGCCCCCAGCAGCACTGGTAAACTATTCGTACGGAATAACTTACTCACTGGCCAATGGGTACGATTTTTCTATTATTATTATCGATGCGTAGTCAAACGTGGTATTTTTAAAAAAAATCACTTCATATAAACTATTACAAAAAGAATAGAACTGAGTCCTAAAACTTCGAAGTTTCCACGGTTCCTTGAAACTGAGGAGATTGCCATGAGTGGTATCAGACGACGGAAAGAACTTCACTGCGATCAAGACTCTGTAAGCGTATGAGTCTAGTACACACTTTCGACTAATGGTCTCCGTTTGCATAATCTTTTGTCAAAGGACTGTTTAAGAAATTTCGTTAAACACTATCCCAATATGAATGAAGTCTATCACGGCAATATCGCCGCAACACCACTAAACGAGCCGTTACGTAGATATGCAGATGCTGGCCAACCTCTAACAAAGCTTAAGTTATCCTCTATTACCAAATTTAACCAAACTGACTATAGTAAAAATAAATGTGCTTACAATCTGAGGCACCGCTTGATTTCCTTCACACGACGTCTGACAGGTCATTCAGCCCTGTGCAAGATCGACGAGACAGTTGCACCTAGGTTTAAAGGCGACCTTACAGGCAAGTTAACTTAATTTCTTCTTTTTTTGTGACATTTATTTTAATACATAGATAGAAAAGAAACGGAGACGATTGAGGAAAATGGCGAATTCTGCTATAATCGTAGCATCTGTTCGACATTTTGTTCAAAGCTTGACGCCCTGTGAAACGCATATTTAAAATGTTTGCTTTCTTCAAAAAAATCAAAAGGAATCGCGCAGAAGGCTGCTTTAAGATTATTACACTTCAGTTAGTCACGCATAACCTGCTGGACATTCACCCACTCGACCCAACAAATGGGTGTATATAACAACATGTTTCTGAGATAAATTCTCCTGAATAAAAATATAAGAAGCGTGAATGTCTTAAACCCCTCGGCAGTAGAAGAACACTCCATATAGGTGGACTATTTTAGGCATAGCAATATATTAAGAGTTTGATGAGATTAAGCACCACTCCAATCGTAGCTTGGGGTTAGGTCGTGGTTGAACATAACCCGGGACCCCAGAAAAGGATATTCATTGGATACTAAACCTAAGGAGCACGTGTTCCAGTCAATGGTGTTCCTTTATAGAATCGCTGAAGAAAGCTGGCAGTTAGGCTCGAAGCCGGACATTGACACGCGGTTCTTTTCGTGCTGGAAGCCAGCCGTTTCTCCGATGGAATTATGCCTAACGGCGGTACCGGACGTAAAACTCATCAGACATAGAGGTTGACCAGGTTTTTTGACCCGTAATTGTCCGCAAAGGTAATTTTGAACAAAGATTATCATAAAATATAGCTTAAGGTCTTGATTGGATCTCTGTTGCTTACTGTTTAGAAAAGGTTATTTGCTCTAGGATAAAGCTTGTGATAACGCTACAGTACATACCACTGTAATAAACAAGGGAAAAATAATGTCATATGTAGCCGACTCGGGCCTTGTTTCGGTTGAACCAGGGGTGCGGGGGGGGGGGGGGGGTGCGCGCTCACTAACTCTGCAAAACTGGACAATGGAACAAAATTTTCTCAGGCGAAATATAATCTATGTCCATATCATAGACCATCTTTAAATTTTGTGAACTTCAACTGTCTCACTAGTCTCTAATATCAGATTAGATAATCCACCTTTGTAGCTTAGTTGGATCACGTACATATATATGTACATCAATGTAGGTGTTTCACCAGAATGAAGGTCAAGCTTTCATGTTTTTGTGGTTTCACAAAAGACGCTTGAAAACGCAGAGATTCACATCGACAATAGATATCGTAGGAATAAGAACTGAGAACTTAAACAACTTAGTGAATATTTCTTGTAAGACAGACACAACTTTGAAGATCGATTGACTACTTTAGTACCCCATCATGGATTTTAAGTGTTAGCCTTAATAACACACAGGCTCAACTTAATTCCATTAGCACGCAACGTTATGGATGTTTTTGTCCTTAGCCGCATCCAGTTTACCATATACCACGAACCTAGTTATGGATTGGCGCAAGTCTAAGCAAATGTGTACGATAAGATTCGCCCAGTAAACATTGCGCTGGCGTAAGATGTAACAGAAGAACGAACTGATTTCTTTGCGCAGGGTCACAGCTAGATTATCCACTAAAACAGGCCAAGTTCCTGTTGCGCCTAATTCCACCCTGTCACCCACCCTGATGGACTGAGTTCGAATATGCGGTGTTCCGCAAAAAAATAGAAATAATTAGGAATGATAAATAGAAATTTGGCAATCCAATTGCGTGAATTTCATCTATTTATTCGATGTGCGCCTCACGTACTTACCGATCCATATCAAGTAAGTTTTTTTTCACTCAACCAGATTCTTATTGCTCATATCTGTAGTTAAACAGAAGTTAGTTAACGGAACTTAGAGTAAATCATGACGCGCAATCATGTCCTATTCCTTTCGGGAGAAAAGGAAAACCAAAAAAATAGATAATCTGATCGTATGTTGCCGACTTTAACAGCTCCCTGTTATTCCACTTACCTCCTGCGCATCCGTGTCTCCGTAATGTATCCCTCGCCAATTCGGTTTGCATGTACGGCAACTTGCTACGCGTACTCTTTTAAACAATGTCCTAGAGCCCGCCCTGATGACGTCAGGTCGGCCCTTTCCGCGTAAGGCGGGGCTCTATCAGCACGGTCTAGATGATTCTTGCACAACCTTAAGCTTGCAATGCCGTCTAGCTATAGATGATGCTCAAAGAGCGCGCGACACGGATGCTCACGGGAGGGTCGACATTGTGCACGACATGTCATATTGAGCCCCCGCAAGAATCTCAGCACGAGGAAACTATAGGCCATATGGGATAACGATACCTGCCGTTCTGCACAGACACCGGCCCGTCACTATATTAGTTTCGTAATGTATAATAAATATATAATAAGTTAAACTACATTGATCAATGCCTCAGAGCCATTGCGTACACTCTGAGGAGTCAGACCAGTGTTCGTTTTCGCCTCTGCATTACAAAAGTGTTCCAGATCTACCACCGACCGGTTAAACGGTCATACGGCACCTGCCGTACGTCATCCTGGCGTTGGAAGTCAGACCGGTGGCTTCCGGCCGAAGTAATCCCTATTTGATCTAGCCCCACTGAATATCATTATAAACTTATTGAAGGTCGAAAACGTGAAAATGTACTTTACGGAGAATGGGTCGCTTTAGTCATCTGACAAGCAAGCTCTTGACTGACTTTTTTTTTTTAGATCTCAGCTAAATTGCATTGACCAACGTCAAATTTCCACCTGTGTTAGTACAAAGTAATCGCTACCGATAATACACCTAGCTCTTTGATATCTATTAGCTAATTTTAGATCTTAACCTAGCGTTTGTGAACTCGGTCTATTATTTGATCAGTGGTTCTTCACTTCAAACCGTTCTTGTTTGCATTACTTTGCACATTTTTAACAAAAGCGCTATATGAACTTATATTGATTGTAACTTATAAGAGCAATTTTCCCTAGTTACGAGTATTACACTATACAATACATATATATACAATAGATAACGTACTATCCTGAAACTAATCAAATGATCCCGTGTTAGGCGGCGACGCTTCGACAATGTTATATTTGTTGACGAGTGTCACGCCGATTGCGCGAGGCTGTACGGAACGAGTCATATACATCAATAAACAAAATACCTAACCTAAACCTAAAGTAGCAGCTATAGGTTAGAAAAAAAATAACTACTCTTATACAGTTAATTATACAGATCTCGTACAATGGTCAAAGTTATTAAGTGCGAGTAAAGTACAAATGTTTGTCAAACAAACAGTTGAGTAGCTACTAATTAACTATACCATAATATAATCAAATCAACCAGCAACACCTATGAATTTTTTTTCGTGTACCGTTGCAATGCTAGATTTGTCACCAGCAACGACAATATATTATTCTTATCATTTATTTCCATTGTTGACAGTTTCAAAAAATATATCCTATCGTGTCGTAAATAAAATTCATATAACCAACAAGTAAATGCTTTGATTTAAAGAGGTCTATTTATTTAATGATCGAGAGTGCAAGGGCTAGACTACAACGTCTGAAACCCTACAGAATGATCCGTCCCTACGATATAGGTGTTTCGAAATATTTTCTTAGAGCGCTTAAGGCGGGTATTCAGCCGAACTACCGACAAATTTTTCCCCTTTCTATAAATATGATTGGTAGATCTCTTGAGATTTTGTGAGTGGATGCAAAACCCACATCAAAGCAGCTTTATTTGTATAGAGCCTTTCTAAGTAAGCCTTCAGTTTTCTTCTGGGCCCGGAGAAAAATGACTACGCTCGAATGTATTGTTAGAACCCTATGCAAAACGTAGTTATGAAATTATTAGAGATTCGTAAAATGTCGTTTTTTTTTTTTAATCGGTATTTTCGTCCCATATAAGAGCTCGAGAATACTTACAAAACGAACAAAAGAAAGATATCAAAAATATCGTACTGTAAATCAGTTACGGCGTATAGAGCAATGGATTTAAGAAACCTCTAAAGCCTGAAGGCGCCAAACTAAAAACCCCTTTCCCATAAGTAGCAATTCCCTACGGTAGTACCTGATAGGCCATTTAACGTGGTATGCCTTCTCGTCTAATGGCTTATTAGCTGTATCTAGCCTAATGTCTTAATAATACAGTAACAATATTAAAGCTAGCGGCTATTTGTATCGGAACTTGAAGCAATGATGTGGGCCAAAATAGGTACGGAAGTGTGGTATCGCATTATGTCGACGCTCTATGGAACAAATCAACAACAAGCGTTTGTTCCGCCAATGAAAAAGTTGACGATAAAGGTCAGCACATTTTATAAGCTTGATTGTCTGCGCTGAGGTTCGAATTTAACGATATTTCGAAGTGAGTCCTTAAACGAGTGGGGCCCACTTGGACAACTATACAGTCTTTCAATATACTCGAACATTGTCCTGTAAGCAGGCCCAACAAGAATATCGCGTTCCTTTCATTATTTCTTCTTGCGTACTTTTTTGTTTCGCGTCTAGAAGGATGATGCACTGATCGAACTCTTTTTTTCATAGCAACGGTTGTTTTCGTAACCACCGCAGTGAGTGATTTTTACTCTTTATATAGACCTACCGCCCAAAACATTTAACGACATTATAATGAAATACAAAACATTAGAATTTAAACCAGAAGAGACCTAGTTCGCTAAAGCCATATGACATTTGCCTCTGGTTGAAAGAGATCAACGGATCGCTTCTTCAAGTTGCGCCTACAAAACATGCTAGACAACCTATATGAATGAGCAAACCTCTAATATCTTACTTGCATTATCTGTTTCAGTGCACTTACGTCCTTGGTTTCAGCTCTGATATTCTCTTATTGGAACTTAGGGATTCATTGATACCAGTATTCACACCTCGGGGCGAATTGTGGAAAAGATAAGTATCATTTACTTATCTTGCCGTTTTCCGTGCTTAGTAAACAAGTACGACATCTTTTGATGTCCTTTTATACGCATACTTATTAATGAAGCGCCGTGTTGGAACGATCTGATTCGACTAAATAGTAACGAAGTTATCTTAAGAGAACGTTCTTCCCCCAAAAAAAACTTAAACTCAAAATGCATTACGTGATTGCATACATCTATTATGGTTACATTGTAACGTGGCGACGATTACGGCGATGCATCTAACAAGCTCAGACGTGTGCTTTTTCTCTTTTCTGATTACCCCTCAAGTGAGGCGCTTCGTTTGTTGTGAACAAAGCGGTTTCGTAGAAGCAATCGAAATTCATGTACGCCCCAAAGTGCGACTACGCCGACTGGTTGTGTATTGTCGTATCGGACGAAGTCGCCAGTATCCTACCGTGGGCCCCCTGTTGAGGGTTGCTGGGTGTGAAGTACGCGCACAGTCAACACGATCTTAGATTTTTTGACGGAATATAATGAACATACGGGGAATGACTTCGAAATATAATAAATCACTGGCGGGTTTAAAGCGTAGTGTTTGACTTAGCTAGTAGGCTCATGTCCGCTGTCAGAACAGTTACATTGCTTCGCAGAACATTACGGCTGCGTCCCAATGTAGAGTCATTCAGAACAGAGGTATCATTTACGCTCTTCATCATTTACGCGATAGGGTGAGCCGGGTTCGGATTAGGTTCATCTAGAAAACGAATCAATAGAGGATGTTTCATTTCTATATAGCGCTGGCAACGTCCGTTTGACCGTTTTATTGACGCAATAGTGTGTTGCAATACGTGACGCAAATCTGTAAAATTTCAGGTTAACTCAAATACTAGACTTGATATTAGAACCGATTGTTTCCTACTAATTCAAAAAGGCCCCATATCTGATAGTGAAATGAATTCGTAGAAATAAATAGAACATACAGCCTACTAGTTAATTGTATCGGTGGTTTTTGCAATAAAGAATAAATAGAATATTTCTATTAATTCTGCTATTGAACGTGTGGAGCTCATGTCAAACTTGTAAATGGTTTTTTTTTTTTTTTATTTATCTTGGTCGTTTATATAGACATGTCAGAGACACGGAGTTCACTTACATGCAACAATTATTACTCCGTTACCCGCTGTGTAAGATCATGGCTTGCATACTAGACAAAATTAAATAGACGAATAAGCATCAGAGAAAGCTAGTAACAATTACTTAATGTTAATAGATAATTAACGCGAAAATCGCCAGTAGGACACACAAGGACAATAAGGAGGTTCACAGCTTATAGTTATAGCAGTATCTGTCCTAACTAAGAATCTATTTTGATCAAACCATAAATTAATTTCTCCCCAAGCCAAAAGTTTACTTATCCCTGTGGATGTATTCGGAAAGTATCAGTTTTTCGACATGTAGTTTAAATAACCTCATTTGGCATTTTATATGGCCATAGCCATGGATACGATGATATGATCGGAGGAAATCGACTACAACTGCTTCATTGGGTGACCACGTAACGATAGTTTTGAAGAAGGCAACGTCGTTCTTTTACGGTGAAACCTTGCTTGAGGTGCAAAAACTCGTTTCGCTTCTTAAATAGTTAGCGTTAATCGTTTCGCGCACAGATAGAAATGCACCCGTTTCCATTGCCTTTCTTTGCTCTAGAAATTATCTCTCTTATAGGGCCGTCCCGTAAGTTGCCATATTTGATAGCCCATACCTTGAGGGGAGGATACGGGCTCGGCGCAGCAAATACCCGACCATTGCTTTATAAAACAACATAATAGGGGAGAATTACAAAATACAGGCCGCAGCTTCCAATTGTATGCGTTTGTTTGGTTGTCAAGCAGCGAAACATAGTGTAAATATTTTACACCCTCATGTGAAACTACTAACCAGCCCTGTGGTAAGTGTCGTCAAGGTCGCTAGGACTAGAATGGCTGGGACAGCGAAACATGTGGCCGAAAAAAAGATCATCAAGAGAACAACAGCCGACTTCGAAAAATTCGAAGCTCGAATGGAGCAAAGGAGAACTGAGATGAGACCGTAATCGTCGTAACGTATATCCTATTCGTTGCGTATCATCGCATATGCACGCGCTTGCTCCAGAATAGCTACTAAGTATCACAAGTGAAACGTACAGACATCATACGTAATTGAAGACGAAACCATTTGAATGACAAAAATCTTCTATAACTTGCTTTCCTTTTCCCCAGGTACATCTAAAATAGCTCATTTATCATGTTAAACGAGCTATTTCAGATGTACTTTTTTGTACGATCTACATACTGTGGCACATCTATCGCACTAACGATACGAGTTATTCATTAGACTTTCTCTAATCATGCTAGCGAACCTACCTATCGATTACTAAAAAAAAAAACGAATTACTAAAAAAAAAAAACGAGGTATGCATGTGTGTCCTGTAGCGGTAAAAGCACGAAGAACTCAGAGCATAGAGTTGACAATCGTTTGATAAAGCTAACACTTAGAAAGAGGCTGATTTCCCATAATTTTGTAACTTTAGTTAGCAATACTAGCTAACACAGGAACACCTGTACGTTTGCTGTATCTAACACTACAGATTATTATCCTGTTTTCCTGGCGGTCCTTGAAGGCAGCGATCGCCGACGTGTCAGGCTGCCTCGGCCGAAGTGAGATTACTCGGCGTACCTAGCTCAGTTAGCTAAGCCGTTATCTCGCTTCCCGGCCGAACCCCACGGTCATTACAGGCGTCCATTGCGTCTTCAGTACTGACGCTATATAGTTGTTGAGTATTGTTACAGGCATGTTACGTTTGTTGTCCTATCGCTCTGTTACGGGCTGGGGTTTGTTCTCTAACCGCCAAACGCTTAATAGACGACGAATACAAAGGACCTGCGTAAGCCCCACGTGTCGATCCGGCAGTGTGATTTAATTTGTGTTTCACGTGCTAATTATATCTTTCGAATGGTAAAACAATGACGAAAGGGAAAAGATTTCGGTTTTTGACCTCGAGTTAAAACATACATGCTCCAAAATGCTATATGCTTTCTATCAAACGTACATAATATCATATAGTGATAGAGTGATTTTTTAAACAGTTTAATCATTAAATTAAATTTGCTATTTGTTTTTGTAGTATTTTTTGTCAATAATAATAAATAAACTTTGAAAAATTGTTTCAATTTGTGTTGTTCAAGAAAAAATGACGATGCTACCTATTGCTATTAATGGTATTCCATTGGTCTTGTGATGATATAAGTTCCTATAAATGTTTAGAGACTATTCGAAACGTTCTAACTGACCTATACGTCTACACTGTTTACTGTCTGTTTATTTAAAGGTTTAATTCTGCCGAGTGTCCAGCCGCCCTGGTCCAGTTCGGGACATAATTGGCCCGATTTTATAGAGTCTGCTAATTCTCATAAGCGAATGTCTACCCGATACGGGTGATTTTCGTAATCAAATTTTGCGCGGTTTCATTGGATCCGTCGACGTCGACTGTGGGACGCTATAACCTAGGGGGCGCCCCAGTTGGTTTTTGGACCGCTGACGAGAGCGGGACATACCAAGGGGCCGATCGGGTAGGCAAAAAAAGTTGTAGCAGAACGGACAGTTCAGCTTCGACGAACGAGGCGACAGTATCACGACAAATGTATGGGGTGAAAGAATCGAACAGCAACCCTACAATTATTCAAAACAGTATACAACATTTCTCTCACAAAAATCTTAATCGATACCGATATGCAGACCAATTAGTGCTAGGTCACGTGTCTTTTATAATTAATTATAGGAGATCATTAATTTACACTAACCTGTCTCGGACGGAACAATGTGTTTTTCCCGTTTTTCAACTATGTTTTTCCCGGTCGGAATAACGCTGCTCCTGTTCACACACTATGTGTATAAATGTTTATATTCTGTCACAAAAATCGAGAACTGGCAAATCGTTGCATTTTCTTCGAGCATTGAGTTATTATTATTATTAAAGCTCGTTTTGTTTTTCTATATGATTTTGACTATTCGCCAGTCCAACAAGTGTGCCTGCCGCGTATCTTTTTTTCTGCGCGGAAGTAGATGTCCATTGAATATTAGAACAAGCATAAACAGGGTTCGCTTGAAGAGGACACGACTGGTCGAACATTTTGCGCATTCGCGATGAAGCTGTCGTTATGGCTCTCGTTTTCGGAAGCACGCGTAGTCAGGGTTACGTTTTCTAATTCATGATCCGATGTATACGTTCTGAGACTTAATGAACTTACTAATTATATGGACTTACTAATTATAAGTTCGTTGTCCTATGTCCTATAATCTAACTAGACCGGCTGAGCCTGGATGTGCATAACAAGAACTTCACTTCATTCACTTTTCAAAACTGCGTAAAATAGAGATCTCATTTTATCATTATTAAGAGTAAAAATTAAAGACATTTATAAAGCATTATAACTTTTTTGTAACAACGACACAGCAAAATAGTGTGTACTCCGTTATGTAGAATAATTCTATCGTGTAACTAATAAACTACCAAATTAATTAATAGGAATTACGTAATCTCAACAGTTTATTTAACCCATAACTGTCTCTACAAATGTTCATGCTTCTGTGCAGCCTGGGCGGAAGATCGATTTGAGAACTCCTAATATTCAAAACGCACGATACATACACACCGTATGTCTTAGCATGACACCTACTTCAATAGCCAGCGCATGCTCACAAGTCTCGCTCTCGTTGACTATCATGGCCATCGTCATACCCGCTGCCTCATGCGGCCTCTGTACATTGTACCGTCTTACCCAAGCTTTCGGATTTTATCTTTCTCTACGTCCTCTTTCTTTCATACTGCTTGTTCAGGTGTAATAGATTGGTGTTAGCTAGATGGCACCATTTCCCATTTACCATGTTAGTAACAACAGTTCAGTGGCTCGATCTGGTGGAATGTGCATCTCGCCAAATGTTTTCATACATATCCCTTGTTTATACACATGTCCGGCTCCTGAGCCATTTATAGTTTGTTGTTGCGTGCTGCTGTTGCTGGTGCTTCTGCAACGACGGCTATTGCTGTTTTGTCCTGATTCCATGACAGAAGCGAGTGCGTACCGTAAATTAATGCATACGAGCGTCAGTAGTAGCTCGTATACTCTCTTCGTCAAAACAGTCTTAGTTTGAGCTTCCCTCACCCTTTTGTAGGTGCCGCCGCTGCTGTGGTGGTCGATGACGGGCAATAGGTTGTCGTCGTGGTGGTGCAAATAGGCAGACATCGCCTTCATCTTTGACATTTCGATCTGCAGCCAACGCTCGCAATGGCGTTGGCTATATACTACATGCATGTTCAAGCGTGCTGCGTTGCTGTTTTTGTTTAGGAGTGTGAGAGTATTCCGCTAACGAGCCGCTTGCCAGAATCGGAGAATCGGTAGTCGGTATGGAGAAGGTGAGTCCGTCACGGAAGGAACCCTAGCCGCGTTGCTATCGTTGCCCACTGGCTGCTGACACAGCCAGGGAGACAAAAAAAGAAAGTACGCACGTTTGATCGCTGGTTTGTCCTGCTGGCAAAAACTGGTTCCTCTCTTTCTCCTAGAAGTGCCGCCTCAGCAGCTGCCGCCGCTGTTCTTCTCTTTGTCTGGCTCATACTGACTAGGAGAGAGGGCATCATGTGCACAGAGTTTCGCTACGTACGACTTCAGGGTTTCGTGTGCTGACCGACAGATGGCGCTAGCAACGATTCTATGCTGCCATTAACGTCCACTAGCTGTACCACTGCGGCAGCAGCAATATAGGCACCGGGTTGCATGGGGTCGCTGTTTTGAGCTTCTCTTTTTCATCTTTTTCTGCTCCCGCACACGGATGATGCTGAACACGATTAGGAGTTAGTGGCTGCTAGTTAGCCAGCCAGCCATGGTGATGCTGCAGGTTGTCTAGTTAGCTGCGCTCAGGCTTCCGCTTCATCAGGTCCCCACAACGTTCGCTTTAGCAGTGAATACATGAGACACTTGCAGGAGCCTCGAGTAGTGCTTAATCGGAAAGCAAGTCATAAATAAGTTAGCTGAGGGGAGGGGCCAAGTGTCCTGACTCGGAAATGTAGTATAACGACAGCGAACAGCAGTTGCTAGGGTCGTATTTGTCGTGATCGTTTGTCTGCCGGCTCCTATAGTGTTCCGGTGCCCGTTATGATTTCAGTTATTTGTGTGCTGTGTACCATGTGTGCTGGTGTGTACATTGTGCCTGAGCCTGCAGCACCGTCCGTGTTCTTCGTCGTGCTCTGTTGTCGCTCATCTCCGTCGATCAAGTGCCGTCATTAAATTTCTGTTAACTTAGTGTTTCATCTTCGTTTAGTTATTGTTATTGCTGTTGACATCATTGTTTTCGTCAGAATCTTCTCTTGCAGTACAGGCAGTCACCACAGCCGCCGTTGGGCCCTGTGCTTCTGCATGCTTCTGTTGCTTGTGCGTTGACAACGCGGTCGCTCCTGCTTACGCCGAAGGACCACCGCTAAACGGTACGGCCATGATACGACGACCGTGGACAGGAAACAGATGCGTCTGATGTGCACCACTTGGGTCAGTACGACCAACACAAGCTTCGCTACGACGGCAAAAGCCCCATTAAAACTACTCTGAGGACTACCTTCGGCAGCGACAACAACGTCCGTGCAACTGCGATAGCTGTGAAACGATGTAGCGTTGACGATGAAAACAGCCCCGATACTATTACCGCGCCAAGGGGGTTCAAGCACCAACGCCAACATTGCTAATCGCAGTAAAACTAGCTTCACGACTTCATTGTAATAGACTCAACCATTGTTGCTCGGGTTTTCTTCCATCCTTCGGTTCATCTGCATGAAACGGAGGCCGGCTCCGTATACTAATTATTATTGCCTCCATCAATTCGTGTATAGTGCACACTTGCATAGTAGAGGTAAATAGCGACTATCCGGACAGACTGCTCTGAGTCAGACGTCCATGGTGGAACTAATCGTGTGCAATCGGCGTTATTGGTTCTAAGCCACGATCACCAAGATGGAGTTGCACGAATCCAGTCAGCGTTATTGATGTTCATATTATATACCTACTATATGATGCGCCATTATCCGCGCTTCTGCTAAGGTAGACGTGAAAAATTCAGGAAAAAAAAGCGGCATCCTGTGTATTGCTTTGTTGTTCTGTTAAGCGTCTTCACACCTCAGTCCTGCTTGTAGGTAACTGTGATCCTCTGAAGCTGATAGAGAAAGTGTGCATCGTATTCTAAGAAAGAAATTATCGTTTACCTGTGTTGCTATTTTTGTGGCAGTTGAAATGCTGGTGAATAGAGGTCAAGACAGTGTATCCTTTAACGGTGTTTTCAAACGGACAAAGCGGTGAAAGTTGATACTGATCAACCAGGCGTGTAGACGCAGTTCCATCAGCGGATTCATCGGGTGAACCATTTTGCCTGTTTGTCCTGCGCCTCATTGCCACTTCAATGTTGGACCTAACCGGAGCTGTTTCGTGCAAAGCTAGTATCCTACACCTGCATCTGCTGTTTATTTTGGTTTGTAGCTTTGCACTTTGTTCACCACCTCTCTACCGACGCCTATCTCAGTTCCCACGGATTACATGGCCCTGCTGTCTTGTGTGATCGACAACGATGTGTGTACTACCGGATCAAATACTGAATGAACTCAACCTGAGATGAGGCCCAGCCGGTAAGCGGGCGTGCTATCGGCGACTTACCTCCTGCTAGCTGGTGCTCGAGTTCAATGCTAACGTAACGTCGACCTGTTTTCGTTAATGTTGCTCGCCAACCACACATCAGTATCTTAATATCATTCGATCGATGGTAAGCGTACTGGACGAATTCGCCTGCCGGCACACGTTTTGTTATCGATACATCAAGGCATGATTCGGAGTAGAACTAGTCCTTTTATTAACTTCAAAATCGCTAAAAAGCCCATACGTTTTACTACTTTGTAGAAGTCAATGACGATTGGGTTCGCTTGTTGAACACTTCAATACATCAATTATATGTTGACGCTTAAACAGTCTTATTACAGTGAAACAGATTAGTCCCGTATGTCATTTATGCTTATACGTAAATATAGTCTGTCGGTTACGACGCTTGTGCTGACGTAGACGTTAGTTTACTTTTTATTCTCGAAGAGGGAATGACAGCGGACATGGTTGTCGTGTTTCATCGTAGCACCACATCGAGTTGATAATAGAACTGCTACTTAATATGGTTTGTAGTACGGCGAACCTCGAAACAGTGAACGTCAACCAACTAACCCCCTTCTTCTAAGAGGCTGGCGTTTGTTTATGAGTCGAACCGAGCGGGGCTACGCATCCTGAGATGCCCGTGGGATCTCCTAACGGTTGCGCCGTTGAACAGACACAGAGCCGTTCAACGGCTACTAGAAGGAGCTGAATCTAGGAAGGCAAAAAACGTGGAAAGATCGAAAAAAAACTATCCGGCCTGACAGATCGGACCAACCTGCTCTTGTCCGGTGCCACGTCCCAACGGCAGTCTATTTGTATTTACAGACACCTTGTAAAAACAAAGAAAAAAAACGCTTTCAAGAGGACGTCAAAAGGCGATTATACCTGTGTGTGTGCGTTGAAAAGGAAGGTTGATTTAGCGCTATACCATCTATCTACGTGAGCATTCTGCGTGTAAAATCGATGAGATCTGATTGAATTTCTGAGACTCGTTGTCAGAATTCGAACGTTCGTTGAGAAACCTGGTGGTTTCGAATCATGGAGATAGGCAAAAACACTAGCGTTTTAAGCGCGCGTTCAAACTAACAAAATGTGACTGATGAACGATTACCTTGTATATTGCTTATATACCAAAAGCCTAATTCATAAAAAAAAATGGTTAATCAATCCTGAGCATCAATTGGCCGTCGCTATCCGCAAAGAGTGATACCGACATAGGAAGAGTGGTTCCCTGAATTCTCTGCTCCAAATTGACCTTATTACTTGTGAATTCAATCTCAGTATATACTAACGCCAGTTGCGATAGTTAACCAGTTTCGTTTGCTACCTGAAAACGATCTCCTTACCCCGGTGCGGGGGCTCGGATCTTTAGTTATCGCAGGCAGAGCTGTTATCAGTTGTTTACTAACGGTTAATGGGGTACGGATTAGTTTCTATCAGCTAAAATTGATTGAACGAGAGACATTGTTAGTTAATTTACATATATTTAACCCTTATCTCTCTATATCGAATTGTTTACAATTGCAATATTAGCGCCATTATTTCACTTTACATTACAAAAACAAGCAAGCGCATCGAGTATCGTTATCGATGATATCATCCTCAATTTTACCTATAAAATGGCTATATACGATGACGTAACGCCTCTCTGGTGACGTTTTTTTACCTTGCTATCATACCTTCTGTTAACGCGCACCTATAACAACTTAACGCGCGTCTCATACCTCTTGGCCGAGGTCGATTTGTCGAACTCGTCGATATTCCGGCAGTCCAGTCGTCACAGCTATCACGTTCTCGTATAAGCCAGCGACAAATAATGATCGAAGGGGCTTCGTGGAACGCGTTAACAACGACTACGAAGGATTCTGAAAAGACCCCGTAAACTAAATGCTACCAGTCGAGCAATATAGCGTCATACTCAACTTCATGGAATGATAGTACTGTTAACTTACGGATAGAGAGTAAGGGACGGCACTGAAGACTGCGAGACATACTACTTGTGAACTGTGGTCATACCACCTTAGAAGGCCTCGGTCGTGGTTACGACACTAATTCGGACAGCTAGAGCTGAAGTAGATTGACCCTAAATATCAGGTGTATATATGCCCAGAGATAAGACCTGGTCCTTTATCTAGTAACAATATGAGGCTATTTTTGTAATTCTGTTTCGCTCCATTGGCGGTTTGGGGTCGGTTACGTGTCCGCTCAGCAATTTGGCGCCGCATGGAAGTTACAATGACAAACAAACGACAACTTACAATAGGCAAATATATGCAAGCGAGCTAAATTACCAGAAAGCTAGTTAATTGCAGACAATCAGTTAGCGATAAGCTCTTAGGCCCCGCATGTTTATATTTTATCCATATAATACAATAAGGTTCTGTACATTGTTTATCCAGTAAGCAAACAAGCAATTTCGCTGGCGTCAAAACAGCCAGAAGAAGTGATAGGTTCCCTAAGTCACGATGGGCTGGATAATTCGTTTTATTTATTGCCAGTGTCATTTAGCTAGCGGGTTTTGTTAGCATGTATGTCGGTGGAGTTTGTGAGCCATCCTGGTACTCTTCTGGATGCCCTGCCGTTCGAGTCAGCATGGTACACGATCGTGATTGGAAACACTACAAATAATGTACAACAGAAATTCCAAAAAACAAGAAAAACGCACTATGTAGGAACTACTGAATTGGCTCCCTAATCGTACTTAAACATGTTCAACAATTTATAGAGAGATTTACGTTTTACTTTTGCTGTCAGCTGTGCTGTTTCCTACTATTTTAGCTGAATTAGGGTATGAGAGTTGCGTGTCTAGCTCTACGCCTATGACAGCCCATGTTTCGAATAGTAGCAGAGATCTAGGTAGCATAAGACGAGCGGGTACACTGCTCATGCCACGATCCGTCATATTACACCGACATAAAGAAATCTACAAGCTATTCAAGAAGGAGATCAGATTTTTTCCCTATTCCTAAGTGAAACACATGTGCAAAGGGCAATGCAGCTCTTGCAACATTAACCTCCCGACTAACGTCCACCTTCAAACAGCTTCTGGGCACTTGAACGACATTCCACACGCCTGTGGTTAAACTGTGTTTTCGTAGGGATCTCGTTGGGCATGTCTACCCTGTCTTAATATCCCTGTAGGACTGCAACAACAAGCTGTCAAATCGAAGAGTTTATTGGCCTTTTTTGTCACAGAGTCTTTACCAACTCAATTACGTGTTGACCTTCTAGATTTAACCTTTTGGGAAAGGACATATTAATAAAGATCCTAAATGACCTCGTTGGCAATGTCGCCAAATTGTTAACAGCTGCTGTTGCGAGTAGTTTGTCCCGCCGTGCGGCGTGGGCTTGTTAGGCACAACTGCAGTAAACAAGTTTATTGCGGTAAATCCGGATCTTAGTTGACTGACAACACTGCGATATGTGTGAGGCTGATGCAACAGCTCTGGACATATTCAGAGCGTAATCCTGGGTCCCCATATGGGCCTGCAGGAGGTCGCGTTCCATCTTGATACTGTCAAGTAGATAAGATATTTAGATACAAGAGACGGCTCAAATCGGGCTGTTTTAGTTGCTTTGCGGCAACCGCCGTCGGGGTCTCACACAAACAGTAGTTACTCGAAGTAACAATTCAACCGCTTTCAGCGAGGGAAACAGGATGGAAAGGTTCAAGCATCAACGTCGGATTTACGAAGGCATTACGGGTACCACTTCTACTATTACAAATTAGCATCCCTTTCGACAGGCTGATCAATGGGCTAAATGTGTTCTATTTTATGCGTGTCGAGACAAATCAATCAAATTCTTTGAATGATTGTTGAAAAGCCCAGCGAAATTGGCATGAAAAACTACGACGATGGATGAAGTATTTACCTTTTTTGCGGCCCGAAGTGACCACGTGACCAAATAGTGCTGGAGTCGCCGACGCCACGACAGCCAAATATGCTGATTTGTCTCGAGTGAGTTCCGCAAGATACTCGTGTCATTTGGCAAGTAGTCTATTTGCCTTCTTGTAGTCCACCGCCACCTACGTCTCCGTTTTTGGAAAAGCATCGCGTCTAGCTTTTTGGGTTTTTTTTTGTCGAACGATGGTGGACAGCGTTTTGTGTGCCGGGCATCTAACGAAGTTTGTTGGCCACATTGTCCCGACAGACGAGGCCACGTGACGCTTTGCGACGCTTCAAAGTCCTTGCTAGGTGTAGCTATGTAGCGTTCGTGTTAGCCGGTTAACAATGTCCGCTTGAAGATAGCCTGAAAAAAGGCCATTTGATTCAGCTCATGAACGAAATAGAGAGAAAACGGACGTTAGCTCGTGGAATCCCTTATAAATAAACATTAAGAAGAAAAGCAGCACTAGATAGATACGCCGCTCAAATGTGCTATAATGAACAAGGTAAAGGGCATAAAGAAGACGAGGAAGTAGTCTTTCAATAAGCACCTGCTGCCGCAGCTACTGTCTCATAACGCAGATTTAAATCTGGGAAAAATGAGGGGTCGTAGGTGACGCAAGAGACGATGTATTACACTTACAATGACAGGCTGTGAACTGGATTGCCGGATTTCGATTCACGGCAATAGAAACGTTGAGAAGGTGAATTCGCAGCAAAAAAAGTTGGGTCTGCGGATAAAGCAGTTGCGGCTAACTTAATGATGTTCTATAATAACGCGACACGTAAAGGACGATTCGCTGTGCAGTAACAATGAGTGAGGCAATTACGTATAGTGCCTCGATAGCGACTTCTTAACGTTTCTTCTCCTTAACAACGACGGGTTCTCTTTAGTTGGAATTCTGGGGCTTTAAGCGATTTTTGATTAAAAATCATCAGTGGCTGGTGGGCTGTTAAAATTACCGCTTTTCAGGAATCAGATCATATACGCCACTCCCATGTATATTCGTGCAACGAAGGGATCGTATCGCAGTATAGGAATGCTACTGTTTCAGTCCTCTGTGAAGATCTCACTTAGGCGAATCAGAGATTACGCTTGGATCAACAACTCACGCAGTATTACTATGATTATTATTACTTCGCACAGTGTAATACATATCATAACTTAAGCTAGATTCAAAGTGCTTCTATCACATCTAAAAGCTCTTCGTCGTAAGGTCGAATATAAAGTACTTTTCTTGAAAAGCTGTTTTGACGCATCGAAAAATAGAGAAATCACATATTGGGCCGGTTTCATTGTTGCCTACGCTGTCGATGTTGTCGTTGTTGTCGCTGTTCTTGTTAAATCTTCTCCGCCGCGCCAAATGCTGTGGGCGCGCACCGCTGTTTCGAAGTAAAGGTGATCTTCTCTGTCGATAACTGCCTCATAGAGCTTCGCAGCTGAATGGAATCTGCTGATCGGGCTCTCCGTAGATTGACAAAGCGGATTACGGAAACATAAAACTTGTGTGCTTCCTAGACCTTTTTGACCCAGTTTCCTGTGCTTGTAAAATCCACGTATCGACGGTATTATACGAAACGACGAAGCCAATACGAAGAAAGGGCTGACTACCGATGTTTGATCAATATTCCATCAACTAATGGAATAGCTTTGATATTCCAGTTATTGATATTTCACCACCAACGTGCCTAAATACGTATGCGCGCATGGCACATCCAAATAGGTATTTCGACAGTGAGCCAAGCGAAATCGAACTATGAAACAGCAGCTGCAGGTACGCACTCTGAAATCACAAAGTGAAAAAAGGGCTCGGAGCCCAGTATCACTATGGAACGGCAACCCCAAAAACAGTACAAGGCCGCAGGCCGGCTTTCTAGCTATAGCTAGGGAAGAGACACAGCAGAGAAGGCTACGACCCTGATAGAACAGTTGAAAGCCAATCAGTAAGCGTCAGTCAACGGCTTTTCTCAAAATATTTCTACTCGATCTGTGGTCGACCCGGTCGATTCTGCGTCCGTTTTTGTTGCTGTTGCTTCTGCCTGCCGTTCATGCGTCTCGCGTTCCGTGTGGGTAACAGACCCATATGACCAGTGAAAGATAGACCGAATCGTTCGTGTGTACGATGGAGTAGATTATCGTAACGGCTGCACTGGCTTTCTTGTTCGGGGCACCCTCTCAGAAGAATAAGCGACAACAAGAACGACGACGAGACTAGATGACGCGCTTGGAAGACGATGTGAGTGAAACAGCGGTGGTGCCGGTGACATTAATCCTCTAGAACCTCTCTTGTTCTGTGCTTTTTTTTTTGTTTTTCCTTTCTATCGCAGAGATTTTTCTGTGCACGGTAAAGCACTGTGTCCTTTACGGCTTCAAAAACAGGTTCGGTTTCTTCGGTAGATGCGGCCGCACTCGTGACGCTAGTGAGTGCATGAATAGCGGTCAGCTAAAATGAATAGAGGAAAGAGATGCTGTTTCATCACAGGAACATAGGCAGGTAATCGTGTGCATTCGACACGCAGCTGGTGGAAAAGGTCTGCTCTTGTAGAGAAGGTTTGAACAGGCTGATAGACTAAGTGGTGTTACAAAAGTTAGGTTTGATACGTAACGAGTTTGAATGACAGAAGGGCACAGGACAAGTCGGAGTCGGCGAAATTGTTTTAGTAAGACGCTTAAAGCTTAGGAATCAGATGACGATAGAACACATGCGTGAAATCCTATGCGGACTACATATGTTACAGAAGAATCGAGGGCGTTGCTTTGTGCGGTTAACGACACATAAATGGGACGAGTCCATGATCTGACGCTGTTTACCGTTTCGTTCTCGAAGTCTTCTGGTTCCGAAAACACTCGAAACCTAAAGTGAGTAGGTCTAAACACGTAAAGTAACCAGCCTATATCCAATACAGTATTTGCTTACATATCATGGATATGCCATTATGAAAAAACCTACAAGTACTGAAATATTCCTAGTTAGGCCTTGTGCAGTAACATTCTGTTATGTCCTACAGAAGTCGTCCTATACGTTATGTATTAATTTTGATTCTATAGCCTTTTGCCGTCATTGTTTCTAGCCATATTAGCGCCTCGTTAGTTCTTCTTCTTCGTCTCTACCTGTAATTGTTCATATTCTAAAATTAACGTTCCATCACGCAGTTGACACCTCGGTCCAGCTCTACCTCAACGGTAGCAATAAATTTATTCGGTTATAGTGAGATACTAACAACAACTGTCATCATTATAAGTCACTGCGGGCAAAAAGAAAACTTCTCATCTCGAAATCAACGATGAGACAATCGGCCGTAATATTATATCTTGTACGTGTGAGCTGCTTTCAAAAGACAAACGGTCACCTGAAAGGCATATACCTAACAGTGTTGTTGTTGTTGTCGTCTTTGTTGTCAACGGGACAGTCGGACGGCGTTGAGGCGCAGCAAGTGATGGATAATCTTACAACCAGTGATGCCATTAGTGCTGCTGATACTATTGACATTCCAGTCATAGCCATCTTCAGCGGCTTCTGGGTTCATCCGTCTCATTCGAAAACGATCGATATGATTGAATCATAGAGGGCGCTGGCAATTGGCTATCTGGCGCTGTCGTAATGTTCATCAACGGTCGCTGTAATCGTCGGCTGTAATGGCACGTCTGCCAGTTATTCCGTGGACGATTATACAAGGAAACAAAAGAAGAAAATCAAGCCTGTTACTGCTGGTCCTGCTATTGCGACGGAAGTGAAAGTTGTTGTTGTTGTTGTTATCGGGTAGTTGTTACGTTAATGCAGCGTGGGTCCAATGGCGCCAGTCGCAACGGTTGCGGCGGAAGTTATCAAACACTCGTTCGTCTCTGCGAGCGCGATCGCTACGACTCTGGTTGACATGGCGGGTAGGCAACGCGTCTTTTTAGTAGCGATAGGTCCATTTGTGGCAGTATTAACTGTGGCAACGATAGCTCAGTCAATGACTGTGAGAAAATAAAAGTACTAATGTATAATTTACGTCAGGCGAGCCGGGTTAAGCGAAAGTATTCCCAATCGACGACGTTGTTATTGGCTGTTAGTGCTGCTTTGGCAAATTACGCCGAGCAATGTACGGGCGATATAAAACCGTTTTCTGGCTGACTTCTTGATAATTCCACAAAAACGCTTAGTCAAGGGTGGCGGTCCAAGAGAAATCTCTATCTCCTATTGCATGAGCATTGCCACTTGACAAGCGCTTCGTAGTCACGCGTGTTATCAGATAACTGATTCTGCTATTACTGTCCCTGTTTACTAGTATGTCTGCCAATTAGCTTTTACATGTATTTATATATAGCACGATTCTACAACGGTACAGACAATGGCGGATGCTGTGGAACACAGCTTTCCCACCGGCCCTCTTGTTCCAATTCAACAGGCCAATACGACACATGACGTAGCCGATGATTGCCTGTTTATCTATTCTCTCCCCAACCCCCGGTCTGAGCACACAGAAACAGCGGCTAACGTTTCATGCCTTGCGTGTCCGCATTCGCCTCGAGAGGTACGCGCCAGAAAGGTTCAAGCAAGCAGACCACGTGCACATAAAGCCCAACTCAGCCCTAGTTTAGCAATGGGGAAACGAATCCATAGTCGTACCGATAAATGAAGGAAATGGAAATTAAATTAATCGTATTAATTAATATAAGATGATTGTCCATTTGGCAATCAGGTCGATGCGGAGCGTTTTGTATTCGGATAGAATTGCGTTGACATAATGTTTACAGGGAGTATCATTTGTTTCGTATAGAAAATTTCTCTATAAATTGTTGGACATAACCCTGAGCGGTGATTGCCATTATGATAAAATGCCAGCGGGTCAAACGACACGTCACTAGGTGCTGCTTGATTGTCTCATCCTTATCTTCCTCAAATTCAGCTGCTGATAAGGAATTCAGTTATCAGTTTCATGAATGCGAGACATTTATTAGCTTTAGATAAGCACCGTTATCGGAACCGTGCTTCTGGCATTTTTGCGGTAAAGATGGATAGCGTCGATGAAATGCCGTGCGGTTAACTTCTGATCAACTTGCTTGCCAATAAAGAGTGTATTCTACGAATCTAAGTGAGATTTTACCACTTTACACAATGATGACGCTTGTTGAAAATTCAATAAAATCTACGTTTTACAATATCTCAGTAACTGTCTCTACTTTGTTCGGTATCAATTTAAGCGTTCTATTAGCTTTGAGTGGAAACCAATAGAACGGGAAGAACAGTCCATTGATCTCCGTATTACGTTTTCAGTCAGAGTAAACTCTATTGCTCACCGCTATGTATTTTTCGCTCGCTAACGCGGTTACCTCCTCATAAGTCAGGACGGCTGCGCGTACACATAGGCATTTTTGCCAGGCCATCATCGATGGCAAAATGGCGCATCGTAGCCAAACCCTAACCCTGTTTCGCGTCCTATCATTCGAAGTTACAATTGACAATTCTCTGTCTTACGGGTATACAGGCTTCACCTGCGTACGCGCAGGTTCGTCGATATGACTGTCGATAACATCGTTACTGCCAGCAAATAAAATGTCGAAAACAAGAATGAACGGACAAGGGGTGAGTCGAAGCATGAAAGTGCCAACGGTGCGGTAGTATGAGCTGTCGCTGAATGTATTACAGTAGTATTGCAGATTTGTGTTCTCAACGGTTTTGTGGCCGTTGTTGGAAATCCTCGGCGCCCCGCAGGACTGCATCAGATCGCTAACGGTCTAATGGGCACTAGTGACCCATCTGATAGGGCGTCGAGTCGACTCGACTCGACCCAATCGCCCGATCTGGCAGGGCTGAAGACCAACGGCAAGATGTAGCAACACCAGTAACATCAGCTCCAACGAGAGTTTGCTGCGGCCGCAGGCGACGACTGCTCACAGTTTTCCGTAAGCGGCAGCTGACGAAGTTGTCCAAAGACTTCGTCGCTTTCGTATTGTTCGCCTTTTTTCTTATATTTGTCGACCGTCTTGGAGCTATTCTCGATAACAATGCTACGGCGCGATAGCCAGTGTCGATTGAAGCCATCGTGTCAAGGGATTCAATAGAACGTGATCCGCAACGACCGGTCAGTGGTGTTGATAGATTCGAAAAGCCGCGACAAAATCGCAAATGCATCACTGCTACAGCAGAGGCCGTATCTCATCAATATAGTCACTGGTGGAAACGACCAGTGTCAGCAAGACCAAGGAAAGATAAATAGAAAACGTTGGGATCCATTGACGTTTCCTGATTGACAATCGCGATACGTTGCAGAGCAGTCAGCCGACCGATAGCAGAGAGGAGACGACGGCGGCGGCAAGCAGCTTAAAGCACGCGGGAAAACTGAAAGCGTGCGAGGCTTTTGTGAAGTAGCTAGTGGCGCTAGCCTCCTTAGCCGTCCTACTGGCAACAGAACGGTTGTGTCTCTTCAAATCAGACGCAATCGCCATTGCCATCATCGACGACTTGATCAATCGCAGCCAAATGACTGGCAAAGCGACGACTAGCGGTAAAGATTACTCAAGTAAGCCTCTCACTGGCTGATCGACTAATTGATTTGGCTTACCGTCATGCAGAAGTTCTTCTGCGTCTCTTTTTTTTTTTTGCTCTGTACCACTCGATTAACAGACTGACGTAGCAGACGGTATAGTCAAGGCGGGAGTCAGCTATGGAGGCCAGTACGAGCGGGTCGCGATGGTCAGTTCGACAACGGTGACAATGCCCACGTTGCAACCCTGCTGGACCGATGATAAGATGTAAACGCTTATAGGGCGCATGTAGATAACTTATGCAGATGTAGCAGCAGTGTGAAATCTAAGTTGAAAGGAATTCAAAAGTAGTATACTTAAAACGAGCATTATTACGTATGGGTACGTCGTAAGCGAATATTGTAGTGAATACTCACACCCAGAAGCAGCCGGCGGTAAGGATTAATAGATCTGAAAGATAGTGTTCCAGTCATTAAACCACTTTAACATATAGATCAGGTCCAAGCTAGCTGCCGCTAGTTTTTTGAGTACTAATTGTTTTTTATCTGCGTAATTCGGACACCAAACGCTGCACCAAACGACGGCAGATAAGAAAAGGCACGTCATTCTCTAACGTGATAACGTGGATTTCCATAGAAGGTGTTACACCCATCGGGCCTCCAAGGTGTTCCATTACAGAAAGTCCGAGTGATATCTAGCGTATTCTGCAATATCTAGTATCATCCAGTAAACTTTTTCATGGTAAGAATATTGTGTTAGGAGCAGAAAATGGCGCAATAATGGCACTCTCCATTTAGATTTTTAGTGGCTTCTTCTGTCAGCACATATAAAGACATCAGTATTGCGTCAGAAGCGTCAGCTTTTCGTTACCTCTATGATGGGCTGTGGTGACGATTCCTTCTTCCCTTAAGATTCAATGTAACGTTGGCAGAGACAACGATGTTACTTGCGTTATATTCACTGAACACGCTAGCTGTGTATGAATTCGTTTATACATTCGCCTTGATTAGCGACAAACAGCCAATGACGAATAGGCCTTAACCACGCCCCGAAATATAAACAACCTCGTGGTTCGTCCCATGTTAAACCAACTACATTTTGCTGGGTGAAGGCCAAGGGTTAAGCACAACACTTCGTTCGATCTGAAATAGCCGCCGGCCTCTTTCTGCGCCATCGCTTTATCTGTCAAAAAGGATTAATGAGATCCGCGTGAGGGTTGTCACGAAATACCGGCGAAGACCGTTACTTCTGCAGCCAGTTAACTGCCGTTTGATTTTCTAGTCAATTACATTCTCGAAAGCGTGGAGCCTTCAACGCTAGCCTGCGAGATAGAGGAAACGCGCGGAACGGTGATATTTAGCCACGGAAGTATCACCATACACACCTGTTCATATCTTCACTATAGTATGCATTGCCTATGCTGCCGATGTAGTGACTTACCGTCCGTTGGCGTAAATCAATTATTTATCTGTTTGTTCCATTCAGTATGGACAAACGCTATCTTATCAATGGCCTTGTTCGTTTAACCGTGATCTATCTCGTGTTTTACTACGCCAATGCCCGCCTATTGGCTCATACAATTTTTTTTCAATCAAATCTAGTTTATATCCAACACTAACCATGAAAGTCATCGTTGAAGTAAAACCCTAGAAAAATTCGAACTACCGCACAGTATCGACAGGCGGCTTGCTAATTATACAGCGAGAATAAATCAGGTTCCAAAGCTTCGCTGAAATTGCTTGTTTTATGGTATCGGGAGCTAGCAAAAGAAAACGAAGGAAATGGGAGAAGTTGATCCTCTTAGCCAAAGCCATTATATCGGCCAAAGCTCACGTTGCTATCGGGTCGTCATTAGACGCGTGGTCATAGGAAGATTTAACGTTGATCGATGGTCGGCCTGCGGGAAAATGAGCGAGACGAGCTTAAGCAGCGAACTTGAGAAGCTTATCGTGAGTGCGGCATTTCGGAGACATCGATTTCTTAGCCCTACACCAAACCAATACTCCTATAGCAAACCGTTATCTCAAAAGATACAGCCAACTCATTGTATCAAGGATTATTTTATCTGATAGGCAGAGAGGGAGAGGGAGAATTTATAATATGATATACTGGAAGCCGTTCTATAAACAATTGATAGCGACAAGTTGTTATTAACGGTCATAGTGACCTTCGACAGAAGTGATTTAACTGTATGCGTTATCAGTAACGGTTTTAATTAAAAAACAAGCTACAGGAGCTTGAAATTGGCGTCGTATTTGGTTCAGAATGCATAATACTAGGTATATAACCGAACGATTGTTGTTTTTGCCTAACCTGGAATCGATGACAATTACGTTAGACGGTCCTTAAACGGCGAATATTTGAGAAGAACTTCTTCGTAGAACAAAGGTTACTTTGTGTGAAATATGTAACCGAAATGTTGATTGAAGATTCGATATTATTTTGAATCGTTTCAGGATCCCGTGGGAGACACGGACAACATGCAATCATGTTACGAGTTACTCAACGTTCCTCTAGCCAAGGTAAGGAATTCACTTGTACAGGGATTTGTAAAAGCGTATTTCCACAACAAAGTCAAATGTTCATCTGCTATCGCCAATAATAAATGAAGACAATAGGTGGATTCTCCTGTGCCCCCAACTGAAAGCTTCCGCCGAAAAAGGCTGATTTGCTCGATTGCGTAGCTCAGTCATCGAGACCGCAAGATGAATTTAGTCGTCACACGGATTCGTCGGCGTTCAAGGAAAAAAATTAGATTTTTAGACAAAAACTAGATGGTGATGAGGTGACATTTAGTTAACAGTCATGTTTTTTCTTTGTTTTTATAACACGCCACAGAATCAAACGAGTAGTATACTCAGTGGAGCATTTTTTATTACGCTAGTAGGTCCACCTGCGTTGCGTCGATCTGAGTATCGGAAATGTCTAGTAGAAAATGTATGCGACTTGGATATAGCAGCTGAACTCAATGAGCTAAAAAAGCTATGGCGCATCCGGCCGTATTGAATAGAATTGAATTATAGAAATGGTTCAATAGGCAAGCATGTTGAATTTCAAACGTGTCAGGTTAGGAAGATTGGATCGTACAATTGTACGAATCTTCAATAAATCGTTGTCTGCTTCAGGAAGATGCACGGAGAAGTTCGTTGCCCTATTCGCATTCTATTAGAATGAAACGTTACACATTATAAATCGAAGCTTTCGTGACGTCCTCCGTCCTGGGCTTCATCTCAGTTAGATTTCAAAGCATGCTATAGCCTTCTTTTATCCACTGGAGGCAGGCAAGGTGTTCACATCCTAAATATTCAATCTAGCGATGTGTCTACGAGACTTGCCTAATATTTTCATAAGCTGATTATACGCTTTTGGCGCCACCATAAACGCCCATGTGTCGGATCAAGCAGCACATTACCCTGCATCTGTTTTGTTTTAGGCTTAACATCGTAAGGCCTAACACACGTGTTAGGTCACTTGATAGCTCTTTGGGACATTTTAGTGCATCTTATAATTCCACCGGTGATTCTACTGAACTACCGATGGAATTATACGTTCGCGATTAGATTCACTTTTTTTTTGTGCATTTTACATGTTCATGCTTCCGTTCACTTCCATTAGATTCTTTTTTTAGGCAAATACCTGCAATGCTACCTCCTATTGTGACAATATCATTCAGCTGTCCTATCCAGTTGAAACCAATATTCGTGAACATGTACAAGGGTCCTGGGCGCTTTTCGCCTCAACGACATTCAGGCCATAGTGTACATATTGCTTATGCTGTCCACCCATTCAAAGCTCATTTACTGCCATCTGTCTATTGAGACTATTGTCAAGTAGTGGTATTACCTATGGTTTTTTCTTCTTGAGGTTACTTTATTGGTCCACGCATAGTCTAGCGGTACATTTGTATGTTTTCCCGATCTATTTTCGTCCCTTTTTTATACGTAAATATTGTACACCATAATACTTTTATTGGCATTATCTTTCTGCGGCCATATCAGTACTAGCGATATCACTAGTTAAATCCACTCTGTATACACTAGAGGGTTTTCGTTATTGTTGTCAGCAAGAATTCCGCTAGTCGACGCTCGCGGCGCGGCGGTCATAGCCGCTTAGAGCGCCAGTGGACTGCCTTAATGTGCGATGCTTCCGCGATACTCGTTGCGGCAGCTGGAAACTACCATGACGCGCGTACCTTCGTCGATTGTGTGCGATTTGTAGTGCAAGCAAGGGCATTTCTTGCGACTCCAGCATCGGGAGCGGCTGTTACGCGCAGTGGAAAGCCAAACAAATAGCCGCGGTTCTGTCGCTGCCGCTGCCACGGGCGGAAGGAGAACAGCAAATGTATGAACAGAAAAACACGGATAGAGGCCAACATCCAGAGGATCGTGCGACAGCTATCGTATTTAGTGCGCGTCTACGTGGCCTATCATGGTATTCCCTGCAAATTTGCGTCCGTGTGCGGACCTGCGCAAGCGGCTGTAACAGGCAAGCTTATGTTAATGGTTGCGCGTTAGATGCTTAGCGTGCAGAATTCGCCCGTCAGATAAGGAGGACAAAGACGAACAAGTTCGCAGTAAAAGCTACAGCCGGTAGCGTCGTCGCCGAAGAGATTGTTTGGTGGTTCAGCAAGAGTAGATGTCGGTGCTGCTGGTTGTCGGTGGATACTGCTCCCTTCGAATGGCGGCCAATAAAGCACATAATACTGCTGCCATGATTTCAGGCCATTCGTTGTGGGTTGCAATGATCAGACACGGGAACGATATGGTGCATAATGTAGCATGTTTTGTCAACGCGTGTCGTGATACACGCGCGCTTTCGAAACGGTACGGGTTAACGTTGTCGAAGCCAAAGACTGCGCATGAGTCTGAGTATAAGGGAGTAAAGATGAAGCAGTCAATCAAACCCACTATATGTATACCGGCGTGTAGACGGATGCAGGAAAAGCCGTTGGAACTTTCTATTTTATTCTGCCCTATTTTCTGTGGTGAGAACGAGGGAGTTAGCAAAATGGATACTGGATGAATGATATTGTCAAATGGATAATATCATACAACCGTATCAGAGATACGTTTCATAACACATGTGTAATTACATTATTTCTTATGTTTTTCTGATAAAACTCTTCTTGTTGTTGTATTATTATTTATTCATTTTGTGTGATCATAATTAAGTTTTTCCGACCAAAGTTTGAACTTAATTTATGTGAGGATAGGAGGCGATATCGGCGTAATGGATTCTCTATGGGCAAAATTTCGGAAAAGGTGGTAATACGCATCATTTAGGCGATTATATCTAGAAGTCTGGGGCCTACTTCGATGTTGGCCGATCATCAGAGCAATCGTCGTTGTAGGCTCGCTCAATTATTCTAACCTTGATTGGCAGTGTAACCTAGAATCCATTGTCATCTTTGAGTTGTTTTAATTGTCACCAATTTAAGGGCTCACCGTGAAACTGCGAAGCATTTCCGTCTTTGTTTTTTACAAGTGTCTAGTGGCTGACAGAATTATTATATCGCACAAACGATCTCGTTTACATACACAAAGATATAGGTCAACTATCAGATAGTTGATAGGCGTAAATACATAAGTTGTGTTCCTGTTTGTTCGAATTTGTTCGAACAAACAGTTCACCAGATGCAGGACACTGGCAGGCGTTCTCAGGCCCACTAAGAATGGTTTGCACACCTCATACTTTTAGTATACTTTCGCTCATTTGTATCCGATGCAAACAAAATAATTTTAGCGTGAAAAGATGTTTTTTTTTCAAAGGGTCATGCGACATTTTCCCAACCCCCTATCTACGTGTGTCTTTCATTTGTAAATGGTATCTTGCACACATTGCACGTTCGGCGTCGGAAACGTCCGAAGAAAATGCTCACCGCGTCGCCGAAAAAAGAAACCTCAGTCGACGTTTTCGGTGTTCACACGTTCGTCTGTCGAGACCAATCGATGGAGAATCAGTGAAAACTCATTTACATTATAAATCAGGCGATGCAAAATGGGCAAATTTTTGGCAATGGTCGAATCGTCGTGATGCGACCTGATAATTAAGTTTGTGTGTGTCTTCTGCTAATTCGTGTGCGCACACATGAAACAACACAGGGCCGTTAACTTCAGTAGATCGAACGTTTGACTCTGATATGAGGAACCCGATGGCGAAAGCTATTGGAAATCTTACAGTCGGCATCTCAGATAGACCTGCCTATCCTGTAAAAGATATCTATTCATACCCATTTAATCATAGGGAATACGAGTGGGTAAGATGTGGCAAGTGTATAGTTTTATATTCAGCTCGGAAATTGTTTTTACTCAGTTGGAAAAAATGTGTAAACTAAGATTGAAGATAAAAAATCTTACTTTTGCACCCTATGCTTTCATATTATCCAGCTACCCACTGCAACGACTCTAATTACAGCGTTTATTTTGGCTTTAAATTCACTCGCGAACATTTTATTACAAATCATTGTATATGTCTATGCGTGCTGTGAGCTCCTACAGTATGTTTGAAGTTGTATGTCGTAAAGCCACATAGTAGGTTCCAGCCGCCTATACCGATGATTGTGCTTTGTAACTTAGCGCAGAAGACGATTTGTACTGTATTTTTAGCCTGCGTACATGTATACATATATATATATATATCTCAGCCGGGAAACTTCGACGGCCGATTTTGTCCCTAGCATTTACATCGCTATCACTGCTGACCAATGCCAAATTGAAGTGCTACGAAAGTGAAGCCTTATGTTATTACTTCTCAACGCTACCCTTCAGTGATGCAATTCTTTGAATCCAGTAAGCGGCAGCAGTAGTAATCTCCCGGAGAGAAGGGAGGACGCAATCCTTCAGTGAAGGCAATCGTTTAATTTCCTAGCGAGCGAAACTAGACTCTGATTGTATAGAGATTGATGACTGTAAGCCAGAATGGCCTTGCGATTTAACGAGGAGGTCGCACGTTTTGAATAGGTGCTGCCGAAGCTCTTGACTAATCTTGGTTCGGGAATCGTTCTGACGACTGTCGTCCCGACACATAACCTATACGCAAATGAAAAAGTATTATTTCTTTGAGAATGAACGTAGCAAGTTCGTACCGTTACACGGTTTTATTAGCGAGGCAAGTATTTCCCAGTTTAAGCGTCTTGTGCCTCAGCGGCTGGCATGTCATGAAGACACTGCAATCGCGGGGTTGATCACTTGTCGATGTCGTTACCGCAGCAACTGTTGACAAGTCGGTGTAATTTATTTGGATATTTGCCATCGCTCACATGTACAAAGTCACAAATATAGTACGGCAAAATATTTGGCAAGTTATACCGTCCGTCACTGATGCACGTAAATCCGTGTCACACATGCCAGTGAAGTATAAACAAGAGGCTGGCCTACTATTAAAGCGGACTCTTCTTATTCGAGACGCGGGTGCACCATGAGCTTTCTAAATGATGAAAATTTCATGTTCATTTTGCTTTAGCATATATACATACATGTACACAAAGACGATCAGCAATAGCTTTGTTAATGAATTATGTGATTCAGGTACCCAACTACGGTTTCGGCATTGCCGTCAGCGGTGGCAGAGATAGTTCGCTTAGCGACAATCCTGAGGGGAATATTGTCATCTCCGATGTGCTGAAAAATGGACCAGCGGAGGGTAAACTTTTGTAAGTTAAATTCACGTTATTCATCACAAGCGCGGCACAGGGTAAAAGCATACATTTCAAAACATAGCTGACGTCACTAAGTGCAGTAGGATCACAGGAGGTGTAATGGTAGAAGAGGTCCATCAGGTGTTAATAGCTAATGGTGTTTACTCGTCATTACTTGACCTGATTGTCGGCATAGAATCGGTGATATCGTACTCAGCGCCAATGGGATCTCGCTAGAGCGTGTCGATTACTCAAGAGCGGTACAGGTTCTGCGTGATTGTGAAACCGTCGTGAAACTGCTCATCAAGCGCCGGCTTCCCCCTCAAGGACCTCCAGCCTCAACGACCGGCCACGCACACGGCAATAACATGCACGGCGTTCAATCCATGCAGTCTTCGTCGGCCAATTCCAACCCTAATATTATATCCGTAAAATTGCAAAGACTTAAAAAGAAGGAAGACTTTGGCATTGTTCTAGGTTGCCAGTTATACGTCAAAGAAATCGCGGGCCGCTCTATTGCTCAACAGGATAACACTTTAAGGCCCGGAGATGTGGTGCTCAAAGTGAGTAATAAAATAAACCTTTTCTAAAAATATTTAATAGCGTATATCTCACACAATACTGTTAGATTACAATTACTTCATTAATGTTGCCAGCCAGCAAAAGAAGGCAACAGTTTACCAACGTTCTGTGTAAACCAACGAATACCATTATATTGAGTATTTGCTTTCCTTATTTCAATCTCCTATAACTGTTTTTTTACAGCTTAATGATCAACTAACAGACAACCTGTCACTTAAGGAAGCTCGCAAACTTATTGACAGCGTTAAGAACTGCATTAGTTTGGTCGTACGGAGAGATGGAAATGACAGCTCCAACGAGCTCACACAACTTAGGTCTCCTGTCGGACGATTGGAAGGAAATGGCGATCGGAATACTCTCAGTGGGCCGGATAGAGAGAATCGCATGCTCGGATTGCCGCCCGGATCCCCCGGAACACCGCTCAATAACAATCTACTCAATAATAACAACAATAATAACACACTTACACATGCATTCAATGGGACAAGTACACCTACGAAAATCCCCAAAAGAAACCTACCGCTCAATGATGTCATTGAAGAACTTACCGCTCGGACACCCCCTCAGATGTAAAGTTTCTACTAATTTTGTCTTATCAAATATAAAATTACAATAGTTACGGAATGGTTGGTGCTAGATACATCCGTACTTTCTGTGTTCCTTTCACTAGAGTATATCCTTCTGCCTAAAGAGTTTCGTCGACAGATGTGGCGAACCATACGTATATATATGCAGCGACTTTCATGCTTTGTAAATTATATAATACATGGCGAACGAGATACAGTAAGGTCAGCATCGACACTAGTCTTCTTCTGCTTTTTTTTTTATATTATCTCTATCTCTTGACTAGGCCGCCCATTTGCGACGCGCCCGTACGAACCGTCCTATTAGAGAAGCCGCCTGAAGGATCTGTTGGGATTCGTCTAACTGGTGGAAACAAGGTGGGTATTTTTGTCTCAGCGGTCCAACCTGGCATCGCTGCTTCGCTGCAGGGTTTGCAGCCTGGAGACAAACTACTCAAAGTCAACCAAGTGGATATGACTGGCGTAACTCGGGAAGATGCCGCCATGTTCCTTCTGCGCGTGCAAGATCGCGTTACGCTCGAAGTTCAGCTTTGCAAACAAGGTAAAGCTCAATCATTGCTTGATGTATACATGCGAGAATGTTTGTTAAGGGACGAGTTAATTGTTTTCGATGGGACAGACAGAAGTTTATGACGTGTGAGTATTCAATAATATTTATAAATAAGTGTAATAATAATTTAATCTTTCGGCTCGTTCGTGTAATTTGGTATTATTTTTTAGAATACGACGAGATAGTTGCGGGTCAACTGCATGGCGATTCATTTTACGTTAAGACAAATTTCGCCCACGACCCGACGCCCGGACAAGCCGTCAAGGACGCACTGTCGTTCAAGAGTGGAGAGATCTTTCATGTTGTTGATACGCTTCACAATGGAGCCGTCGGACAATGGCTTGGTTATCGCTTAGGCAGAAACCAGCAGGAGATCCAAAAGGGCGTAATCCCCAATGCAAGTCGGGCCGACGAATACGCTCAAGAACAATCCGCTCAACTCAAGAAGGACAAAGAACTTGACAGCCGAAGTAGCTTCTTTAAACGGCGCGGCCAGCGGCGCTCAAAATCACTTATAAAGGTAATATGATAAGAATTTTGTGATCATAGAAAATATTGTGTTCTTCCAGAGAAGCTAGGAAAAGGCTTACGTAGGAAGGAGGCCCGCACCAAAGTACCGTATGACTGAGTCGTTTATCCCTGGTTGTAGGCTGCCTGATGAATACGGCAGTCCTCAATCGGACGGTCGTCGTTTCTAGAACGAATGATCTTTAACTAGCTAGCTGAGGAAGTATCTTATCTTTAAATGCTGACCTTGTCAAATAGCTGGTACAGAAACTCGATCATCCGTAACTTAAACACTCTAAGAGGATTTTCTTCGGGTTTAGGGCACTTTTTTCCAAATTACTCTCTGGTTTATTGCTTTCCAATATTGCTCAAAGCATAATCAACGGCTGCTTTGAGACCTCCTCCTTTTGTATTGAAACAAACCACAAAATTATTTCGTTCTTCTTTCCTTCTCAAAGGTGCACACATTTTTCTACAGTTTATTTCTGTGATTGCTTAAACACGTAGCTTTTATAAGTAAAACTAGAACAAAAATAAAGCGCTAAACATCTTCTTTAAAAAAGACATGAAAATAGAAACGAGATTTAGCGTCGTATCTGAATCACAACAGATGATGTTACTGATCTCTATTGAACTGCTCTGTTGAGTCCAGGTATCTTTCTCGAGAAAAATAATTTTCGACGTATGTTCTCGAATCGTTGTGATCGAAGCGAAATAATTATAATAATAATAATAACGTTTTACTACATTATGCAAAGGTCGTACCGAAATAATAAAAAAATATGTAATACTTGTTTTTGTATAGATCTTAGTATCCCTATTTAGTGATGGCGCAGGTGCTTGCCGCATATACTAACTACACTGTATGTAGACATGCAGGTTCAACGATTTGTGATTTTAAAGTGTTGAAATAAAAGGCTGTTCTTAGGAGCGCTATTATTGATTTTATATTGCGCCATGTTTTGCCCTGCCTACATAGCCAGAAGGCGAGTTAACAACCCTGAAAATGTTTGCTGAAAATTCTACCACGCTTCGATCCCGAATGACTTCAAGGGCCTATTAGAACATGAAGCAACTATCTGTCCGGCGAGATTGAAAACATTGTTATTTACCGAACGTAGTCAGGGAAACATTAGAATGAATCTCGTATAATTTCTGTGTATTGGGGACGATTGTAAATGAAATCACCGGTTGTAACTTTTACATTGTCGTTCAGCCTATATGCTGACCAAGTACCGTTTTATCGGCACTGTAAAACACTTCGTCACATTGAGCTTACGTGGTGTATGTGAATAGCAACAAGCCCACCGATGTATCCTGGTTCTATGTGACACGAGCGACGCAAATGTGGCAGTATGTGGATGCTTACCGATAGGTTCTTTGATACCAATTGGCGGAATCACTGAAAAGTTAAGCGTGCCTTAGGGGGCAAGTGGTCAATAACGTTAGATCTACCTGGAAAAAAGGGTGGTGCTTTTTTCGCTAGAGAAAATTTGCGTTAATAATAAAATAAATATAGATTTTAGTCGAGTAACGTTCACGATCTTGTTGTAGAGAATACGTGATGCACACTCCAGCACTACAGTGACGGGTGTGACGAGCTGACTGTCGAAAAACGTTAGACCGAAGACGTAAACGAGCATGCTCCCATAGAAGTTTTTAGTTATGCCATGATCACAGAAAGGTTGCCCTGTGGACGCATAGGATCAGTGGCCCGATGCCTTTGACATCGTATTGTCTTTACGGCAACTATACGAGAATGATAAAACAAATGGATCGGCTAGTGCTAGCTCCCTGCTAGCAGCTTTGTAGGTGACGCGCTTAATTACATACAAGCTTTCTATATTTATTGGAGTATTAGACGGTGCGAAGTACGATTTTATACTTAGAAATCTGTGTTTATTCACCCTATTTGGCAGAGTTAATCTTTATCTTTAAACATGATTTAGGACAGAGTCAGGACAGATGTTACGCAGGATTGCCCACACATTAATGGGCCAAGAAATCAAATTTGCTTGACTACGGAGAAGTATATCGTCAACATTACACAGTTATGCGGTACAGCTTTTAGAAGACGCAGGCCGCAGACTTCGGATTTCTGTGGTGAGACGGCAGTTTATTGAGAGAAATAAAGTATTACAGATCGTTCATGTGGAAGTACCTGAAAAAGTAAAGCTGTTACGGTGGACAGCGGGCAGCAGTCGTTGTCTTATCGGCTGACACGGCATCACTACGAGCGCGTTTAGCTGGTCAGTGCTACGCGCACTGAACAAATCAACGATCGTGAATCTGGATGGGGCAGTCGTTAATAATCGTATGAAACGTCTTGATACTAAGTCAAGCCAAGCTAAATATTTAAGTGCAAACACTACTGATTTGATCAAAGCATCCGTTGTTTGGAGGGTATCGTTTGTAAATTCAACCGAACAAACCCAGTTCTGTAGTCAACATGTAGAAGTGGTGCCCCACAGCCACGCGCTATACGCTTAGACATATATTAACATCGAAGTTACCTCATTTTGCATTATTTCGCTTGCGTTATTTGGAAGATACACTGCAACAGTAACTTGAGTCTTCCCTCATACTTGAGCTATACATCACACTTCGCCAAAGGTGTCGTGTAATATCCATATCGTTAAGTTAACCAGCTAGACTCATAAACAAATTTCGCAAGTAATCAAGTTCGGACTATGTCTTATGTATAAAAATACTGAGTTGTGGTTCAGTTACGAAAGATCGGAGATATATCCAACAATAATTATACTTAAAATATCAACGAAATCAGATATGCATGGCTTAGATGCTTAGACAAGCGACTCGCAAGACGTCGCGCGTCCCAGAATTTTGCCTCTCATCTGACTCAACGGCCATCAGACGAAAGTGGAAATTTGAAGAAATAAACTTTTCGTATGAGAATCCGTATACAATAACGCATGATTGTCACACACAATTTCTGTAAACATTTTCACTGGCGCGCACGGCTGTCGTTTGCGTCACCAATCAGAAGGCGAGATGGGCACCGTTTTTAGACAGTTTGCCTATACTGCCGCTAGTCCTACACAGGCCTAGTATTTTATTGTTAATTATAGACGCCTATATTTGTTCATAATGTGATTAATGCAAGCGTTATATATATTTTTTTTCTATTTTGTATGGCTAATTTAGTATTATTGCTAGGAAACTATTTGTTTTATTCCATCATTCACTCATCGTTTCTGAATAGATACAATGTGCAGACTACGTAACCGACTGTAATGACACCTTCATTATATATAGCAACAAAAAAGTAATTTTTTTCTTATATCAAAGCTGTTGTTCCTTATTATTATTAAGTATTTTTTAGTCTTTACAATCATTAAGTTAAACTTCCTCAGAGATGTGTTTTATTGAGATTCACTGCTTTCGGAGTGAAACCACGTTTGATTTAATTTAGCAAAGCGACACTCATGTTCCGGCAGCAATCGGAATTGGCAGAGCTGGTAGTTTCTTGATAAAGAAAAATTTTATCGTTTCTGAATCCTTTTAGGACCATGGTGCAGAACCTATTTACTCGGAGCAATGTCGACTGGTTGCCTACCAACGCGTGACGTTACGTCACCCAGGCTTCGTTCGACCTGTGGTTATACTAGGAGCGATAGCTGATGCCGCTCGCTCACGTCTTCTGCACGATTTTCCCGAGACATTTGCCGCTCCTCTATTTGATACAGTCCCTGGCGCAGGCGGTGACTCAGGCTCTCCAGCCGTGATCCGCCTTAGCGCGATCAAAGAGATCAGTAAACGTGGCCAGCATGCTGTTCTCGACGTAACGCCATCGACCGTTGAGCGACTGAATTACGCACAATTCTACCCGATTGTGGTGTTCATGCGCGTCGAAAGCAAACATGTCGTCAAAGAAGTCCGCAGCCAGTTGGCACCGTTAATGCCTGCTGGACGTGGGCTGAAAAGCTCACGCAAGCTGCTTGAACACGCAGCGCGTGTGGAGAAAACGCACGCACACGTCTTTTCTATCACGATTCCCGTAACCGCTGGTGGAAGTGACGGATGGTTTCGCACGCTTACCGAAGCAATCGAACGGCAACAGAGTCAAGCAATTTGGACGGCCGAAGCGAAGCCCGACTCGCTGATCACGGATGATTTCCTGTTCCCATCACAGCCGAATCGCCTCAGTTACGCGTCCTCACCAGAGAGCGACATCGAGCTAGCTAACGAGCACCAAAATGAAGACTCGTACGCGATCGGTAAATATCGAATAGGATGAATACGATTGACTGTACAGTGAGAATGCTACGGGTATGGAAGGGAAAGCTATAGCAGGTACTAAATAAATGGAAGTATATTGTGCGTTGTGCACGTAAACATATCGATAGGTTGACACCTTTTCGGCCTGCCCTGTTGTGTAGTCGGGTCCAGTATAGATGGAAATGGAGTCGAAACTATAGTAACATTACTACTACAACAATACATATATATGCTAACTGCAGTTTGCCTGATGTGGTGGCATCTTCAGGCCGACTGGTGAAGTCGTCCAGTGACCCGTCGCTTATCGTCTCCGCAGATGATCAAGGAGCCGCAGGTGAGGGACCCACACCTTGTAATGCCGGCGCTCCTGACACCTTCGCAGCAAATCCTGCTATTCAAAGTCCAGTGCAGGGGGGAGCAATTAACTCGCAATCGACACCGACTGGTATTCAACCAAGGTATTGTATACTCTACCGACTAAAACGTACCTTCATTGATGAGATAATCTTAGATAAAAAAAAACATGCGTTAAGCACCCTAATATATCTTTCATATAATCATTAGATATGATTGCTTGACAATTCACACATCAGCACTTGAGGGTTCCACAACTGACGTTTGGGAGAAGGACAAATAAATAGGTAATCTTGATTTTTAAGCACAAAACACAGAGCTGATCTATGGGCCTGCATTCAAGACCATTTTTCGCGATAATGAAGACATCACTATCATAGGTATATGAGCCGCATCTTTACACCTTTTGTTGTCCTTCGACAGTCTGCCGGACAATGACACCTACGTGAGCTCTTCGCTGATTCCGAAGAAGAGCCATGGAGGTAGTCAACTGAACGATTCAAGCCCGCTGTATGATTCAACGCCACCGCGAGCACCACCCTCTGGTGTTCCGCCATCTGCTCCCGGATCGCTAGCAGCTTTGCGAGGTGGCCCCGATCGGTCGACGCCTATTGACGTCCTCCAACAGCAACAGCAACATCAGCAACAGCACCAACAACAACATCAACAACAGCACCAGCAACAACATCAACAACAACAGCAGCAGCAGCAGCAGCAGGAACTTATGTACACAAGCTCATCATCGGAAATGGCTCAATTACAACGAAGGTTACACGAACAAAAGCTCCACGAAATCTACTCGACGAAGGAGGCAGTACTACGTCAGACATGCCACACGCCGCAGGCCAATATAGATACACCGGGAGCCACCGGATCTAGCCTGTCACAGCTGCCGCCGAAGGTTGATCGTACTAACAAACCTCAACGTTTTAATGGAATGGCAAGTATTCGAATGCGCACTTCTGACAACTGCGACATCTGCCTATATTTTCAACGAGTCTAAAATAAGCACTTCGAATTGAAGCACACGATTGAATGATCACCAGTTCACAAATACACCAGTGGTGGCTCAAAATAATTAATGAACAATTTTCATAATCAGCATACGATGGTAGTTAGATGGTATGCCTATGTTTTCTTATTATTTCTTAGGCTCCGACGGGTTACGCGATGCGAATGACCCCACAGAATCCAACCCGTTTCCCCAGTGCCACCGACTCTCCTCAACCACTGCCCGATTCAGACTACATCAATGCGCAACAGGTTGCTCAACAACGGCAACTGCATTCAAGGCAAGGTTCGATGGGTCTCAGTAACCATGAGCCACCATCAGCGCGTCTACTCGACGAAAGTCCATATGGATCAAGGGCTATGCTTGTAGGCCGAAACCCCATGGGTCCTATGGGTGGTCCTATGACGCTACCGCCACCTTTGAAAAAGCCGATCCCTCCTCCACCGCCTCGCACACCGTCAAAGCCTGGCGTAGGCCCGCCGGGGGCCAGAGGTACCCCAAATGGACAGCGGATCCATGATACGATGAATTCACCACACAACATGAGCGGTTCAGTGGATCGCCGTACGCCTGGAGAACGAGACCTTGTAATGAAAAATGCTCCGCCGCCGTACTCGGCTTACCAGGGAATAAATGTCATCTCAAACAGTGAGTCTATAATCCTGGCAATGATTTTTCAAATACAATAATAGCAACAACTATTAACGAAATCTTCTATGAATCTACGATAACCATGCACGTTTATTACGGACTAAAGACAATTCCTTAAGGCCGGTTTGTTTGTTATCTTCTGTATCAGACTAAATCTTAGCAATTCATTAATTCTGTTCCTCATATTGTAGATAACAACAATATAAATAACAGTTCGGACTATGGAACTTACGGTAAACCACCCGGAGGCCCAGGAAGTATGGGCGCATCTGGGGGCCGTGCTCCACCCCCTGCAGTAGCGCTCGACAGTCACAATTATGTGAGCCGGGCCGGGAGCAAACGCACAAATCTATTCCCTCCACCGCCGCCACTAACACATACCCACTCGTCGAACTCGAATCAGATTCTTATCACAAATAATAGCAGCAATCATATGAACAACAACGGGATAAATAATACTCTAAACAGCAAGATGGCTCACGAGGTCAATAACAACAACAACAACAATCAGATGTATAGCAATCAGCAACAGCAGGGTCCTGATGGAAACAACGCCTCTGTGTATCAAATGAACAGCGGCCTCTATCTGAACGTGCCATATCCACCAAGTCCATATCGGTAGGTACCGGAGAATAACAGTCCGTGAATGAAATTAGATTGACTTCAACTGAGCCCCATTTTGCTTTCTGCTAAATGCCCTATTCCCTTAACTTCATGCACACGAAAGATTACCTCCTAATGAGTAACATGGGGGGCAGGATAAGGGGCAGAAAATATGTTGACAGGATTCGTCGCATGAATGGTATCTATTTTAGGTGCATGTAAACAGCTTGAAGCTGGTATTTCCACTCTTGCTGTTTTGTATAATTTAAGGGAACAAGTTGAAATGTCGTTTGTGATTATTTTCTGGTAGTTTGGTGTTCGGTGTAGATATGTTTAATGTATTTTCTATTGATTCTTGCTTAAATTACTATTCTGTACATATGCAAACACGTAGGGGGGCCGGTACACTAAATCAACGAGGAGTAAATCCAGCAGCAGGTGGCGCTAATTACGAAGGGAACAGGGCCAGCGCTTTTGAACTCTATAAGAAGCCTGATCATTCTGGAGGTCACGGAGGTCCAGTGCTAGGCCATAGTCCCGCTTACAAACGTACCATGTTGAATGATGTCGACGATGAATACGCCAAGTAAGTTCAAATAGGAAAGGATGCGAGCTGTTGATGAGAAGCGAACTACTTCTATAACATTCATCCAGTAGCTACTGTGGCTTCCCCTACAACTTTAAGCGAATGGCAGGAGAAGTTCGTCGAGAGGTTCTGCATTTTAATCAAGGGGGCAATCTTCACATGCTCTTCATTCAGCCCTATCCATTCAATCGTCGTCTATGAAGATGGTCGCCAAGCGATGCTATTCACTTGGCTATGTGTGATATAGGTGCCATGATGCTGATTTGTCGCTGCTGCCAAACCATTGAATCCATATCCATATAAGCACCGTCTAGATCGCACTGCCGATATCGACTTTGACAAAGAAAAAAAACGAATCAGCTGAGCACAATTGAGTGAACTTCATAATGAAACACACAAGCGGCAATACAACTGTTTATCCAATACAGGTAGTAAAAAAATTGTTCAAGATGGTGAGCAAACATATGAATATATGAGTATATATACATACAAAGATATTATAATAAAGATATTTTGATTTTTTAACCAATTTCTCTGAGCATAGCCTTTCAAAATGCATCGATAAATAGCAGCAGGAGTCCTAACTAACCTATACTTCACACAACTGAAACGTTGTCACCAAAACTGCCGCGAGCTTTACTTCTACGTTAACCCCGCAACACAGTTGCTCCGTAACACCATTCTATGCTATCGCTGTTTTAATGCCTGCTATAAAAAGATAACAATTTATTCTAATTATCATAACCGTAATAATAGTATATAATATAACACAGCAAGCGAAAACCTATCGGCGATAGGTCGAAGGGCAAAATTTCCGTATAAAATACGTTCAGCTTGTCTCTCGTCAATTATGCGAACAGAGCTTCCCGAACCGAACGCATTAGAAATTCTACTCCCCGCTGAAGGTAATCCATTATCTTTTGCCAACAGATTACATTTACCGCATATCAGATTGTCACTACAGTGATAAAACAGGCCTTTTTGTCATCGTCCTGCCAAGAAGTGGATATGATATTTGCGTCGAAAATTCCTTTTTTTAACGTGCTGACAACCTGTCGCTCCTTTTATGGACCATATCCTCTGCCTACCCCCCCCCCCCCCCCCGATATGTAAGAAAAGCCTTTGCTAAATAATTTGTCGATCAACAACAGTATATTTCATCTAACTTTAAAATGTAGGTATTATTTGGTGTTAACTCGGGTATGACGGTGTGGCTGGGTCGATGGGAAGGGAACAGTAATAAATAATAGTGCATCTTGATTTGCGTGAGATGCTAACCGCATGTCGTGGTGTTTATTGTTGTTGATGTTATCGTTTTCTCGCCTGCTTTGTCGGCATTATCGTTGCCGGTATTGTTCCAACCTCTGCGTGTACTGCCGGGCGCAATATGTCCTCCTGGCGTCATGTGCACAACGAACCCGGCCTGATTTCGGCGAATCTCTGTGATTTTTGCTTGGCGCCGACGTGCGCCGATTTCTATGCGGCCGTCTAAGCAGTCTGGGAGATAGGCCTCGTGAACGGCGCGATGATCCGACGCCTCCAGGTGCTGGCACTGTTGTCGCGTACGTCTCGGGCGTGTTCGGATCTGCAGGTGGCCGACTGTATTCAGAACGGACCGGGGTCTCACTAGTGATACCGGAGGGTGCCATCCCTGAAGGCGTCCAACAAGAAGTCTATTTTCAGATCTGTCAGGACGAAGCTATGCAACCACCACTCGACCGCTATAAAGGTTTGTATCAGCTGGTTTTTGATCTTTGTACATCCTCTCACCTGCAATTTTGCTACGTGCAGCACACGTATGTATGCTGTTGAAGATGCACAGCTTCGTAGAAATCTGCGGTAGTGGAGCAAGCGACTGAAATTACCAATAAACCACGCACGAGATATTGGCCCTGACACGTTTTAGCGATGTGAAAAGCTGAAGCATGTTCAAAGTCTAGAATTGTTTGTAGAGGGCTTTGCCAATCACTACTGCGCGCTTAGTCCACTTCAACATTCTGTTGTTTGTTCTGCAAAATAAAACTTTTTTTTTCACAGGAGAGACCCTGCTGAGTCCGTTGGTTATGTGCGGCCCACATGGCCTTGAGTTCCTGAAACCCATCGAGCTTCGGCTACCCCATTGCGCCGGGCTCAACCCGGACAATTGGTCCTTCGCTTTGAAGTCCACGGATACTGCGGGTGGAATGCCTGCCGAATGGCAAAACGTGTCGCTCGATAGTGGCATAAAAGGGGTTGGCTCGTCACAGGTTAAGGACGACCATATTCTTGTTAAGGCCCATCGCTTCTAAGATCTGGGATCGTCTTCTTAGGACGTCATTTTTTCACCTGTTTTCAAATCAATCAAATATAGATGAGAAGTAAATTAAGTCTAACAATTCTGTGTCTACGCATATTCCTTATAGATGAGTACAATAGATTATATATATATATGTAGAGGAAGGGAGAGAGAGAGAGAGAGAGAGAAAGCAATTAGTGAATTACTGCATCGTCTGTAATGAAAAACTAACGTGTCTTCGCAGTCTATATTTCGTGTCACAAAAACGCCGCCAAATTACTAAGATGTTTAAATTCCAAAATAGCGCTATCTGTATTATATGCCAACTCGTTTTGCGAAGCTTTCGTTAATAGAATCAGATAGGGTAGAAGTGGAAGTATCCCTCCTATATCTTATTCAAGCTTAAAGAGCGTCAAGCTTATGAATATAAAAATATCGTTGTGTCTCGTATAACGGAATGGACCTGTAGTAAAACGAGCAGCAGCTGTAGTGAGTACTTCTATGCACATATAATGTCTTTACCGATATCGATACCTGAAGTTGTTTGAGAATCCAAATTAGGCGCGTAATTTGGGGACTTACCTTTGGTGGTGTTTAACAATCAGTAACATGAGCATTGTCCAAAAAGGTTATGATGTAAGTTAAAGTTCGCAGCAGCCGGAGTACCAATTAACAAAACACCAACTGAAAGCCAAGTACGGGAGTGAGAAGCCTTAACGAGGTAAAAGCACCAAACCAAAACTGGTGCAAAATTCTGTAGATATTAATAAACACAAAAACCTATTAATTATTTTAATTATAGTTGATATTATTGTGATGATAATAAAGTAAATAAACGGTGGTAATGGATAATCTGTTGCCAGTCATCGGACTCGTCGGATCCTTTTCATTATAGGAAGAGAAGTAAAAACCATTTCTTTATTGATACGGTCCCATTGATATAATGTCGGTGAAACGTTTCCCAGCAGCGTAAGAACTTTATAATCAGCAGTGTTCGAGATCGTTAATTAACTAAGCAAGTCAGGTCACGAAAACCAGTTCTTTATTAGAAAGAATAACGAGCAGCCCTTTCCTTATAGAGTCACGGTCGTGAAGATAGAGCCTCTGTAAAGTCTCCTTCTTTTCATAAAACGAATAATAAAGTCAGGTATTGTTTTATAAAAGGATTAACAGGCCTAATGTTGTTTTTTTTTTCGGAGACAACTTTAAAACAAGAGAGTTATAACAAGCGGTGAAATGAGTTGAAACCGAGAGGCTTCTGCGTTTGTATTATTGCACTGAGATAGTGAGGTAGAAGACGTATTTTGTGCTCATAAATAGTTTGTCCGACTACGACGTCATCCTTCAGCTGTAGCCAGGAGGGGTTAGTGGCTGACAATTCATCCTGAAGCGCTTGCCCCCCACAATAATGGAATATTTATCGTACTATTAGTGAGTCAACCGAATCAACTTCAACGAACGATTCGAGTCCCTTGGTTCAAACGGTCACATAGCAAGTACCTTTATAGCATCAAGTATTTTGCGACTCAGCATGTCCCCAAACAAACCGTCTAAAGAGGAATAGACCATAGACAAAACAGATAAACTTCTGGTACTCAAATGTCCGACTTGATCGGCAAAAGGTAGCCGTTTGATATCTCATTAAGGTAAATCAAAACCTGTTTGGAACAAAGGGCTCATTTGATCAATTTGTTGCACGACCGTCACTTTTCAAACTAAATTTCTGTATCGTACTCCATATGATAACTCATAATTTGTGTGATACAAACAAAATGGAACACAAGAAACATGAGTAGATGGTGACACTGAAGAAAATGTCTCTTGTATAATTCTACGATGGTTGCCCATTTTATTTAATCAACACACTTCGATGGGTAAATATAATAAAAGATCAGTATACGTTCGCTATAAATAATTAATCAATTTCGAGACTCGTTCTTAAGCGTTCGTTCGAGTTTATCCGCTTCGTTTCCGAAGCTTCCCTATGGCATTGGATTGATACTGGCTTTGAAAAATTCAGTCCTGCTTTCCCAATAAATCATTGGCGAATTCTATAAAAAAAACACGCAGAACAACAGGACCAATGATTATATTGCAGATGTTCAATATTCTATATCAATGGCTACACGCCCATTGGCTGCCGTCGAAGTTACTAATATGCATATAGCATATGTTGTATAGGCTCTGATAGAAGTATTTTAACCCTAGCATTTGAGCTTCTAAACATTACCTCAGATACCGTAGAGTCTGATAAGAGAAACTGTACTCGTACTGCGTTAATTTAGTCACATTGAAGTTTCAAGCCACGTTCACCAAGGACTAAAGCCTTCCAAGTGGTGCTTACGTCAGGACGCAAAGATCAAATATACACGGAAGCCGAAATCTTGACCAAAGTATGGTCATGTGAGAGGAAAATGTGTGATAAAATTTCCTAAAATAATTACTGCAAAAATATATAGCAAATTCTAGATAGTATTTGTATTTTTGTCGACAAACAGAAAACAAAGTTCGAGATATATTTCTTTGGATATATCATCCTAGCTGAGAAGACAATATTTTGCCGTTCGTTCGTCATCCGTATAAGGTTTACGTCAGACAATGCTTTTGTACAGTGTAATTTTCTAACAGGTGAATTAACCTCATAAGTTTAACGCAGTCTATTGACTTGAATCATATGTGCAATAAAATCGAGTAGATCCGCTAAAAAAATGATAATCTTATCAAGGGCTTTTGTGATTTTTGCGATATTCCGATAATAATTTTTGCCGGATCGAATTTCGTGACTCATAAACATATTGATGAAGGTTTGTTGAGAAAAGTGATCATAAATTATAGGCGCTCCTAAGACTAATCATTCTAGGTGACTTAGATAGTCAATCTTTACTAGTTTAAATGTCTACTTCAGGTATCGGGAATGGTCCTAGCGAAAAAGATACTTCGAGAGCATACATCGTCAACAACGAAGTATAAGTCGTGATGCGGAGGCAGTGTCCTATTGGGTATGGTCTACGCGCCCATCATATGCAGGCTAGACTTAGCTTGCTACTTATATACATAAACAAATGAGAGTGATATTCTTTTGATAGGCCTGTCTGATTTCAGAATAGAGAAAACATACATTTTAATATATTGTACTTTGTACCGTCCCTGACGTTTGATACTCCCATGGTGTTTCGAAATTTAGATTACGCTACAGTTCCACTGTCCCAGCCTTTCCTAACAGGACATCCCTAATCATTCGTTATCTTGTTTCATTCTGTAGTAGAACGCCAATTAGTTCGCATGAACGCATTTCGTTAGATATAATTTATTGTAGTCTTACGTATAATATTATATATCATAGTGGCCAGTCTCCACTACTCCCGAAAATGAAGTTTCTATGTAGGCTTCACTCGTGCTTTCTTCAAGCTTCTGTTGCCGGCTGCGAGCCCGCCTCTCCCACTCTCCGAGAAGCTTGATTGATTGAATGTCTCGTCTGATGGCCGGCTGTCTCCCTTGGCGGCCAGTACCGATCGGAGCCTGTGCCCACATAGGCCGCAGAAAGGAGGGCGTCGTGCTCCGTCGTGTTACCCAGGGCGATTCGTTGTCACTTTGGTATCTAACAGCTTCAGCGAACGCAGGCTACATTAGTGACAACGACGATTTCTCGTAGCGCCAGTGGCCCCGGTTTTCTGCCGCCTTCCAATCGCTGCCGTAATCAATGCAGTCGCACTGACCGTGGCCTTCTCTCCAGGTAAAAGAAACAGTGCGAGAAGGTAAATTTTTTTGAAAGGACGACAGATTGCTTATGCCGCTGCCCAATGCTACAGTACTCTAGAAGTAGTTGAAGTGCTTTTAGTTGTCGCGCGGAGCTCGCATGAAGCCTCAAAGAACACCGATTCATAGCCAGTGTTTTGCTTGTCTATTACTGTGTGTTACTACCACAATTGCTTTTGCATGTGGCAGTTTCTAGTACTCGACAAGAGCGCGATACTTGTGTGTACGTTTTCTCGGAGCCTCATCCCTTCACCAACAAGAGTACCAACAGCATTTTGTTGCCATCGGCGATCAAGGTGAATTCAACGAAGTCGAGTATAAACGGACAGCGCCGTCTGAGCTCGAACGTCATCTATAACGTGTATCTGTTGTATAGCTGTATGAATAATAGGTACAATACAACTAATCACTATCGTTTTGGTGTGATTTCGCGCTGCTCATCCACTACGTCGATCGCACTTCGAACAGAGAAGTAGCCACAGCGATAGTGGCCTGAAGTTTACTCTATGTGCTGAAGTGCCACTCACAAACCTCAGCATAGCGTGGAGTTGAAATAGAACAGTGTTCGATTTTCCTATATATTTTCCGCTAGACACGATTATGCGTTAGTTGTTAACGATTAGGTGGCTTCGCTTGAATTGTTGTTGCCGTTATTAATGAAGTTTCTATACTCATATGCGGCCTTGCTCGATCGAAGAGCATAAAATACGTTGTACAGACTTTCGATGTATTTGCTGGAAAAGAAGATGGGGCTACTGCATTATGAATCGAATAGAATTGCTTTACTTTTTCCTATCGTGAACGTAAGTTGATAGAGTGTGTCACCCTTAACTTGTTTTTGACATTGTCCTATCAGATCAGCAGGAGCGATCTTTTTCAAAATCGCATAGATATTTCTCTATTATGTAAAGTATAAATGCTGCACATCCGTAACCTTTCATTGGCGGTAACTTCACCGGCTAAGTGTCCAGCGGGAAAAGTATGCCTCAGCCATCGATACGATTGAGCTCTAACCCGGTAGAAACAAAAGACCTCTATCTTTGCTACCGATGTATTCTAAAGAGTTTACGAATGCTTCTTTGTGCAAGGAGAACATATTAATATTGCGATACACTTGTTGTCATCAACAGTTGTAAGTAATAAAAATGGCTTTTCTTTGCGCTGCTACGAACAGGATGTCGGATTCCTCAGAGCCAGACCAGGACTTGGAATTAGATGAGGACGCAGATATCGACGTAGAGCATGTGGCTCCTACGGATAATGAAGACATCAATCCGGAGGACACTGCCTCTAGGCCGGATTCAGGTGGTCAGAACAGTGACGCCGACTGTGACGTCAAGGGTGAAAACGACAAAAGTAGCAAATGTAACAGTTTTGAAGAGGAGCTGGGCGTTGAAGATGAAAATGCATTGGGACCGGAAGAGACCGAAACAGTCAAGCGCGCTCTCCTTAGGTCAGCAAGTAATTCCCAATTTCAAGCTCCAAACTATAATCTATGTTACGCGATTGACAAGTATTCCATAACGGAATTTTTCCACCAGACACAGTGTCTCAATCATGTTGAGGGAATTTAAATAAAGTTTGCGTTAATTTGTCAATAGATAAACAGTATCCTATTGTATATTGTCCTATCTTATACTCGTAATAGCATATACTACGCGGTTTGTTTGTCGAAGATTTCAAAATGTCTTACCGCATCTGTCTTGCAGGCATCCGCTCTTCCCACTTTTGGCATTGCTGTTTGAAAAATGCGAGTTGGCCACTAGAACATGTGGAGCTGAACCTTCAGCGAGTGAACTCAAGCGCGAACTTGAAGCCTTTGCTGAGAATACAAAGTGTTGGAGTGGAGGCGAAAGCGCTATCGATCAGTTGATGATCGATGCTCTACAGGTAATCAGAAGTTCATTGAATCAATTAATAATTGTTGAGTCTAGGAAAACATATCTTAAAGCTAACTGTTTATCTGCTGGCCTTCTTTTTATAACGTGCATCGTGCGAATATGTCATGTCCCAAACGCGATTTGTAACAGTAAGCGTTCGCTTGTAAAATGCGCATTTACCGTTTTAACTTGCGTGCTTGTTAGGTGTTGCGTATACATTTAGGAGAGCTTCGTAAGGTCGACGAACTACGAAACAACTTCTGCCAGCGTTACATCGCCTGTTTACGGGACAAGATGCACTCATCGAAATTGCTCAAAGACGCTCACTTTGATTCGGAAGATGTTGATTCTGACGAGTGCGATATTTTGAGTAGTGGCAGTGGAGGCAAGTGTTCCGCTTATTACTACCATATAATACTATATATAATAGTAATACTATTAAAGAGAATTCTTTTTAACAGACGGAAAATGTTTGCCCACCATAAAAAGGCCAGCTGTTCGAAGCAGCGCCTAAGGGCAATATTATGCGCTGAACTCGAACGCCTCGTAGCTAGTTAACAACGAAACAAGAAACCTATTTAGTGCACTATACAACTATAACCAATGAGTTGAATCTATTTTGCATTGAGCTTAGGGGAGAACTCGCAGGAAGGCAGCGGCAGTTTACCTGAAACACCTATGCCATCTGCCACAGCAAAGAAAGGGTCTCGGGTCTCGCCACGATCGGGCCTTGCCTCAGGTGGAACTGGGCAGGCTGCCGGCGCAATGGGAGGTTCGTCTCGAGGCGTACTACCTAAACAAGCTACCGAATTAATGCGGGCGTGGCTTTTCGCCCACGTTGTTCACCCTTATCCGAGCGAGGAAGAGAAAAAACTCATCGCCGAACAAACAAACCTGTCTTTATTACAGGTACATAATTAGGCGTAGACGAACTACTAATAAACCTTTCGCAGGGCAGAATTAACTTTGTTAGGTTCATAGGCGTTGCTGGCAAAGAGCGACGGAGTCCTTGCGCTTTTTGTCAAAGTCTGGTTTTGATTTCTGATCAGCAAAGAGAATCGTATAGATAGAAGCCTACAATACACTAATCCGTTACAAAGGGATCAAGGAATATAGCAAAAGATCTCCATTCATCAGAAGTACGTTCTGTTCCAGGTGAACAACTGGTTTATTAATGCGCGTCGACGAATTCTCCAACCCATGTTGGAACAGAATGCTCAGAAGACCTGAATAAGTTTACACATTCCTGATTCCTGGTTCAGAGTAATGGAAACGAATACTGATCTCAGTTCAAGTCCGTCGCTTTATCTTAAGTGACATGGCTGCAATAACTGCATCAATTTGTCCTAATGCTCTGAACTTTTGCCTTAAAGATATTGGTGTGATGGTGCGAAAGCCCGCACTGCTGCTGCTGCTGCTGGTCAGTTGAATCTTTTAAGTCAAAAAAAGAGGTTATTCAAAGTAGCGAAAGCACAGGAGCGATAGTGTAAAAATAATATTGTCATAATACGGGTAATTATAGAGCATTATTAATACCCCGAGGACAGTGTCACAGCCACTGTAGCCAGCGTCTTTGTAGCTTAGAGGCTGATGACTGCTACGACTCGGTTTCAAACAAAGCCGGCAGTCCGGTGTTCTCTAATGGAAATAGACTGTAATGTTTTTAATGCCTTCCTGGGCATTTTGGAGACCTTAACAAATTCACTCGAGTTAGTAATCGGTTATTCTTTGTAGATTTAACCTACCGGGTCTGGAGAAAGGCGTTGAATTTACGATAACGGAGAACAGGGGCTAGTTGATTATATATATATATATATATATATATAAACCTTATTTAGAGACTGTACATATAAAAGTTCACGACGTGGGAGCTAGAGCGAAAGTTTTAGATGATTTTCAAAAGGCTGACCACATTGATATCAAGTTGCATGAAAAGAGTCATAAATCAACTTCTATAAATGATGAAATGTGTGACAACAATAACGGTAGCATTCTCTTTTCTATAACAGAATAGAGAAAGAGAAAGAAAAACTAAAGAGTAGACCTTATGGAGATTTAGCCAATAATAATAATAATAATAATAAAAGAAATGCATGATCTCAATTTGTACCATATCGAAGCGATTATTTGATAAAACAAAGATGTATAGTCGGTAATAATAAAATATGTAGATAAAAAAATCTGTTTACTGCAGTTACTGTTCTAAATAATTAGAAGCTAATCTCTTGGATGCACTGTCCTTTTCAAATACTGGCAGTTCAATTATATTGAACTAGCACTTTTCTTAGAAGAGTTTATTATACATTTTTGTGCACCGAAAATATTGATTGAAACTATTTACGTAATTTCTATAAGTTGGCTTATAAATGAAAAAAAAAAACAATTATGCTTGTTAACGTGCGCTCGAACGCTACATCTAGCATTCTACTCTAGTGAATTCCGAATGCTGTTTCAGGATAGAATAGTAGAACGCGTACATGTAGCTATGCGAAGCTAAAATATCAGGCTCACTTACTAATACATTCTCATCTTTATTAGTTTTATTATACACGTTTCCCACAGTTTTTCCTCACTTGTTTCCTATAGTACTAAACACATCAAGTTAAGAATACAAGAAACTTCATTCGTGCGACCCATGGTCCCCACGCAATATCGTCATTATTCAAATCAGCAAAGGCAAAAGTAAAGTCCTGTACGTGTAACAAATCTAGCCCAAATATTTTTCACCTTGGCGGGTAAATTTGAAAATATTTCGTATTCTTTACCTATGCTTTTTCTACTTCTTTGTCTGTCGTCAAACATTAACCTCATCAAGGTCGCCTTTACGAACAGTTGTCTAATATTACAGTATTTCTAAAGGTGTTGCATTCAAACGCTTACTATCAAACGTTTCACTCAAACTTTTCCACGATTTTCCTCTACGTTATTGTCGAGCAGTAATTGGCTTGTTCCTGGCGTACTGCTCTTACGGACATTGTTCTTCGAGGGCCGAACACACTACAAGAAATAGAGCTAAAAATAAACTACGGCACTATTCATTTAGTAGTTACGCAAACACTTGTAAATCTTCTACGCAATTTAAGTTCCAATTGAGGCTGCAATCGATAAAAATAGCCTTGCTGTACCTCATATGGGAATTTTGATCGGTGGAACTCTCACACGAAGAAACGCAAATCCCGTACATACAATCCTCATTTCCCTATACGTTACCTAATTTCGAGAGATAACGTATCAAATACGAACAAAGCTAATGGTTTTCAATGCAAGCAAAAATAGTTTTGTAAGAAAGGCTTCAACTCTTGGAGAGGATATAAACCGAAGAAAGTCAATACAACACTTCATTCAGTCAATCATCAATAGCAGCAAAAATAATGCACACAGAACCATCTAACCATTTTAGACCTAATTCACAGGAACGTTTTCGAACAAAATCTTGCTCTTTTCTTTACTACACAACGAGGGTGAAATGGGCTGAGGGGAGCTGCCTAAATTATAATGAACACCAGAACAGTTTGTCGCTTGGGTATGCCAGCCTTATAGATTCACCATTCTTCATATCTGTATTCCATATTAGATATTTTTCTTAGGTCCAGTTTATACTCGGAGCTGTCGCTCACAAGCCAGGCGTCGGCATGCTTATTGGGCCACCAGTTGACTGAGGCGTCGGGTAAGGCAGATACTGCGAAGTCCCGTAGGAAGGCATTGGCGATCCGTATACTGGCCCTATGGGAGGGCCTATAACAGGCCCCATGTTCGGCAACGATGGCGGTTGATATTCAACGCCAGCTGATGTGAATCGTGAGAATGGGAGCACATTCGTTGTCGGCACTCGATTTTGTTCACGCATTAGTTCGGCTGCCTTTTCCGCCCGCACACGTCGAAGGTGCAAGTCCTTGCGACTGCCAATGAACTTTTCCAAAAAATCCTCCGTATTTATTGTTGACGAAAGGAAGTCACTTGCAATTTTCTGAAAATTCGTATACCGTCAACAAACATAAAAAGGTTGTTAGCTGGCCAGGTTATCCATAATGAGATATGAAACAGAGATCTTTCAAAACAGTCCATTAACGATGCATGGCACTTGCCATGGTCTGGAATAATTTGTAATTTTCCGTATAGAATTTAGACAGAATGCACGAAGTACCTAACCTATATGTATACATTCACTCGACCGATAATTGTGTAAGGACCTTGTCAAAAAGGACGTCGCTAGCTGATCGCCGGCAGACCTTACACTGCAACAACCATTTTCAAAGCCTCATAAGGTCGACAGCGTGCTTTTGTATATACGTAATATATAGTTTTTGTGTTTCTCGTACCTCTGACTCGTCCTCGGCTTCCCTTGCCGCTGCTTCCAGCAATGCCTGAATTGTGTCAAGGGTAGGTGGGTGACAGTTCGATGCTGGGATATTCTCTTGCAGCTGCTCAACGACGGACTTCAGTTGTTTGCCTTCGTGGTATAACTGCAATAATCTATTGCGTAATTCGAAGAATTGGGATTCCTTATCGACATTCTCCCGAGCGATCCGGCGATTCTCTTCGAGAAGCTGGTTTCGCGAGCGTTCCATACCTCGAGCAGCCGGTCCGTCGGAAAACTGTAGATCAAGAGTGGCGTCCTCACATTCGATCATACACTTGAGCTCGTCGTTGCTGAAACGCAGTGTGAACAACGTACACATACGAGTAAAAACGAGAACAAACAAACACACAGGCCATCGAAACTCACTAATTTTACATATAAGTTATTATTCTTTCAAAAACACATTTGGTTCTATAAATGTACTTAGAAGCAAACCTTCACAGTTCGAAATTTACTGTTTTTAACGATTTAAACGAATACCAGTCATTGCGCAGAGGTGACTTTATAAAACTTAACAACAGCAGCAGCAGCAGCAGCAACCATGTAGTAGACTAAATCTGATTTGGGACTTTGTTTCCTGATTATTTTTGACCCGCTTCAAAACACTGGCTCGAGTTACTGTTTATCGATTGCTTTTTACACAATCTATACTGTTGTACTTACCAGGGAACATTTCAAACTAAGGTAACTCAGCGTTGGGTAGATTTAAACGATATGCTCATTAGCATTGTATTATGGTAACGACCAGCTAAAAGTGAAGCGAAAAGAATCAGAGACCGGTTTGCTGTTAAATATATCTATTAAATATTCATGAATCTGTCTGTCTTGGAGACTAATTGCTATAGCGGATGAGACTTCTCAGCGGTGCTTCTATTGTAAAAGAAGGGGTTGGGAACTTGTTCCAAAACGATGACAACTAATGGTGGATTCCACGCTAACCCATACCATTTGCTTAAGTTAGAGCTACAATGTGGCCCAGATAGAGTCTTTAGTAAATGTTTTAGCTATGTTCTCTAGACGCCAATATAATATTAAGTGTTGTCAAATACGCTTGGAGCATTCCGTCAATCTCCGAAAGATGATACATTGAATATCTAGGCGCCTTGACTTGCTTTTTTTGCAATACATAATTTAACAAGAATTTTCACAAGCATATCAAATTTTTGTTAAAGCAGACACAGGCATAATGAGGCCACCGGATCAGACAGCCTAAATCATACCGGTCCTATTTTCCCGAGTTTGATTAGTCACACTCCGGCCACTAACAAAATTTTACCATAATCAAGCGATTTTTAATTCCCACGGCAGTCTCCGATGTACCTATATTTTATCGTAGCGGCGCCTGCCAGTGTTCCCAATAGGCTGCAAAATCTCACAGATTTCGTAGGTTCAGCGTACGTTACCATCAGCAACTAGCGCTCATACTACACTCAGTTAATCCCACTTCTATCCCACACCCGTAATCACGAAAAAAGTATAAAGCTCACTTAAAGCGAGCGGGTGCAGTCCCTAGGTGCTGAGTTATTACGAGTTGTACGAATCTCAATGTAGGACTAAGACTGTCGTTGTGTCAATCAACGTAGCGAAACACAGTACTGTTGTTAAAAACAGAAAGCAACTATATTAGAAGCCCGATAATTTTTTGCAAAAGAAAATTGTGTTTCGTGTACTTGAAACCGCTAAGACCTAACGATCTGAAAGAGAAAGCGGACCCAAAATACCTTTATTTACTAATTAACGATCGTTCTCAACTTCGTAAAAGGAAGTAGAGATATCAGATTCAGAGAAACACCGCAAAAATTCAGATTAACTCTACGTAAAAAAAGTACGGTTTGCGGATATCAACTAGGCACAGATAAGGCATCAACGCGTCAGCTAAATTAAAGGGGGCCGACCATTATGGACCATCGTCTTGAAACGCCACAAAAAATGACGATCGGATGTATCAATCACTTATCTACAACATAAATGCTTCGAGTTTTATACGATTCGTTTCACACTGTGTCGGAGTCCTCTACAGCAAGACAAATTATCGAGTTCTCCATCAAACATTGCCATTGCTTGAGAGAATTTTGCCGAATTATTAAATAGTATAGTAGGTACTGAATAGCACAGTGTTGAAGTAGACACCTGTTATTAACTGTTCCTCGTCGTTTTGCTTGAGTGCTATTTAATAATTCATAGGGGCTGACACAGCTCTCCCAGTAAAAAGCCTCCCTGAGAACCCCATTGATCTTTAGTGATTACCAATATTATTGTCATTCATGTGGATCATAAAACTGTGGGTGTGTGCTTCATTGACATTACGAAACCATTCAAGCTATTGCTAATGAGCTGACTAGGGTGAATGATTTAGATACATGACGTCCCGAACATCACATAGACAAGGGTTTGACAGCCGCAAGGCTAGCTTCAGGTATTCTTAGCACACCCATGGGTTATCCACTACGGGAAAATAACAATCTTACAAGGAGCATTTCTATTATAATAATACATAGATTAGCGGCTACAAACATCACAACTATACAAAAACCTGAAATTTGTTCAAAAAACGGAACCCTTAGATATCCAGGTTAATTCTATTACTGGACGAAAATACTCAATTTACATTTCGTTTGTTTGCACAAACTGTACCGTTGGCGGGATCCGAAATAGCGACCCACAAGTTTTCTCAACCCGACGCGCAATCATTAAAAAAAAAATCATGTTATTTGTAAGATCGAAATCGCAGTAGCACAACGGTTGAGTCAGCAATAATTAAGGTGACTCCATTGATAACGTCCGCTGAAATAGTACGCGGAAAAAATGTAACACTCATTAGTTAGAAAATAATTGTATTTGAACTTTGCAATTAATATAAATACGATATTAGAGAGCGAAGCTATACGCGATTAAATTTTCTTGTTTGAATTTTCACTTACTGAAACACTTACGTTATTAATTGGCCATTAAATTCCATTATATTCTTCGCTTTTACATTTACTCGACACAGCTCGTGCTTACCTCATTTCTTGGAAGTTACGAATAAGCCCTGTGAGCTCATTACGCAGCTGGGAATCCACTAATCGGTAGGCCATTTTGTCTGGCAATATGCGATGATGATGCGTCTTCACGAAGATAGAGTGACAATGATATTGTCTTCGCGACGAACGGGAACAGGGTCAAAACGATTCGTCGTAATCCACTAGACGTGATGTTTTCATGTAGTTTTCGACTCCTCATTTGAATTGCTGCTATTCCAAGATTCGTCTGCTGCTTCAGACGAGAAGCATTCGATCGACTGCCAGAGCTTCTTCAAGAGAGCACACACAATTTGCGACCAGCGAGATCTAAAGATAAGCAGGTCAGAAACAACGATTCGTAGAGAATGCTAGTAGAAGCACCGTAAAAATTCTACAAGCGCAAGTGGTTGTCGTTAGAATAGTTGCGAACACGGAAACTGAGCTCTGGAGGTAGAGTCGCTAGAAACCGACGTGTACACTAATGCAGCAGAACATAAACACGGCTACAAATACGTCTACTGCGGTCAAACTGTCTCAACGACCGACGTGTATGACCCCGCCGGAACAACGATGAGATCGGCTCAAGTTGTCCGGTACCGATAGGCTCGGTTCTCCACTGGCCTTCTCTGTTTGTTCACGAACGACTCGTAAATGTAATGAGCGACGCAATCCTTTCAGCTGTTACTATTATTAATTAGCTGAGAGATCGTAAGAATGTGACGCACGCACAAAAAGAACGTGGAAATCTTATGTCTCGTTGTCGCTGTGACTCTTGTTGTTGTTTTGCTACCTCGATCATATGACGGACACACTATGACAATATTCTGTCAACATTAACTATTACTCATTTCCTCCGCTAACACAAAAACGCTATACTGTCCTTATGGCCCTAGTCGCAATCGTCACTAAATAGAGGAATCCTTTCGCTAACTTTTTTTTTTCTCTAGCAGATGACAGTAGCTGTTCTTCTGGCGGCTTTAGCTAATCTACTCTTCTTTAATTATAAGCTTTTTTCACTCTCTGACTCCATCGCTGAACAGCCGGTTAGTGATAGCCGGCCTCAAATCACTATCAGCCATTCGTAATAATGTTCAACGGCGATACAGGACATAAAACTCGAAACAAACTCAGTTACTAGTATAAGATCCAGTAGCGCATCGACACAACACACAAACAGCATCAACAACGATAAGATACCCAGCGACTAACTATTCTTGAAAACACTTCGCCAGCGTGCTTGTATCACGACCTCTCATCAGCAAAACGTCAGCTTTTTATCAACAGCCCGCGGAACGAGCCAGCCAGCCAGCACACTAATGGACTCCACACCGTTCACTAACTATCTGCGATAAGTTAGGAACACGAACGAAGCTATCTGGCTAAGTCAACGTGTTTCTGATGACTAGATGCCACAGACAGCGCGATTCGAAGAGAGGGCACTCGAAGCCGCAGGAATCAAGTCGACCAAGCAAAACACACACAAATACATTGACCTGCACACAGACAGCCATTCACCACCGAGCGGACCACGGACCCGGACAATAATTGCTAAACTCTTTGTTTAGTCGCACACGGTCATTTGCACGGCCCTATGTCCATTGCAAGCGTATTGAATATTGTAGCAGACGTACAGTGGTAAGGGACACATCGATCGGCTGATGGCGCTAATCCCAGACATGCGCCTTTAGCGCAATGGAGGCGGTGCGTATCGTGAGCCTCCTAGCGGCAATGGTAACGGCGGTTCAGACTGACAGCGGCGGCCAGCTTCACACGGGCAAGTGACGCGGCGCTACCGTTCCCATTGTTAGACTAAGGTACAGAAAGAACGTGAAAGTAATCGAAAAGCTTAGTCTGGCTATTTTCGGTGGGGTGGGTTTGTATTGTGCTCAATTACAGATCTTGTCGCGCTAACTGTAGCGCTTATTTATTTGACAGTTCGAAATGAAACAGAATTTAGCTTTGTTTACTTGTCAGTGGCAACGATCTGACCAACTGGCTAAGGAAGAATAGCATGGCATGTTTGTATCCAACGTAAGCTTTTGCGAAACTTACCTACGCAATGATGCAGATACCAAATTTCATCTACGACTAACTAATTTGAATGGTCTTGACATTAACTAATGTCAACCACCTCAGCCTTTAATCCGAAAGCCGGGAAGGTCGGAGGATCTGTCGATAGTTTTGCTACGCCTGAAAGTACGAGGAAACATGTTGAAGGAAAATGAATGAATGAAAAGACGGTTCGAACGATAAATGAGCTCTAACTCTAGATAAATACTATATGGTCTTTTTACAGCTGTGTTTACCATTTGCGTATAGATTTGTGTGCATTCATAGATTATTTGTGAAACCTCTCTGACAATAAGAACTCATTTTTAGCTACATTTTTTTTATATACATGTTGAAATTCACAGCGTCGTGTCAACTTTGTATGATGCTGTCTCGATGCATTCGACAAATCCCTACTCGGTTTGGGCGAATCATTTTGAAAGATAAAATATGTTCCTTTGTTTGTTCCTGTTTTAAAAGAATCTCTAAGTTTTGCGCATCTCCGAACCACTACCACCATAAAAAGATCGAAATGTCGGCCATACTTATTTATATAAACGTGTGAGAGAACCATATGGAGACCAACTAATGGCAAGACCCTTGTTACTTTGAAGGGTAACCCTTCATTGTTCTGTTACAGAGTAAATCAGATGCATGATACAAGTCTTACATTGCCCAATCACGTAGACACTGTAAAGAACAAAACGAAAAGAGAGGAGAATAATAACACAAATAAATATGTAAGGTAGTGAAATCATTAAGAAAAAAAGATCAGGATCGTTTGAACTTCGGCACTTCCAATTCCAAAATAACTGAGTTCTTACTGTCTTAGCTGTATCAGCTGTGTGTACTAATCGTACTCGCGAGTCCTTAGTATTTTTGCTGCTATTCGCCTACTACTAATTTTTAATTGAGTTTGTGTGTAATGTGACAATGACAGAAACCAATGGTTTGTCACGCCTTTATGGATGAGGACGTTACATGGAGACGCGGCAGCGGTTACCGTAACGTTCCTATCATTCATAATATTGCGCTTTTTTTTTTATTGTTTTTATCACTACCGTTGTTTAACTGTTGTTGACTACCGTGGCGTGACTGAACTGACCACTAGTGGGGTTTGTGTGTGCTACCATTATAATTTGCTGCACATAATAATGTCCGTAGTGGTAGTTTATCAGGAGGCTCGCTTGAGGTAACGTACCCTTGTTTCACTCCAGTTCTCCACGGTTTGTCCATGCTGACGTCATGCCACTGCGACCGTATGACGTCATCTGTGTAGGCCTGCTAGAATCGACTCCGGTATCAAAAGTCTTAGCAGAATCGGTATAAAGAGTTAGCAACGCTATTTCAAGTAACCCGCCTCCGAGGCGGGCGGAAACTCAAACCCCCGAGGATATCATTAGCTATGTGCGAGGAATGTGTGCTTGTGTTATTGCAAGCGACGTTCATACCTTCGCGTAATGCGTGTATGGAGAAGAAGCGTTTATCAACCCTCTCTCAAAGAGAATAAGCATAGATGACACTCGAAAAGCGAAAATTGTTTGCTTATCGCCTGCTGCTGCCGACCTAACCGTGCTTCATGCTGCGGGAGCTATGCCAGCGCCACCAGCAGCAGACGGCAGCAACGTTTAGGCGGTCTGCCGGGTAGTGGATGGATAGGCGAACGGACAGACGGGCGACTACTGCTCCTGTAAACCCGTAGAGTTAGCGGCGGAAGCGGCCAGCGGTTGCGGTAACAGCAGCAGGCGGGCGCGGCAACACCGCCATGACCACCCTAACCCCACCATTACCACAGACGAATGCTCTCTCTTGCTGGTTCTCTCTCTCTCTCTCTCTCTCTTGCGCGCGCGCTTTGATGCTCTGGATTTCTCGTATCCGGCGCGCACTCTGTTCCTCGTCCTGCCACTTTGTCCGGGCGACAGCCGCACGTTGGGCAATTGGTGCTATGTTAGCTATTGCCGCCGCTGTTTTAACCGATCTTCACGCACTCGAAATCCCATCAGCCATATGCATGCTCAGGTGTCGGCAAACTAAAACCACCAAACGTTTGAGGTTGCAACAGTTTTCGCAGCATCGGTTGAAAAAGAGGTAGCCGATCGTTCGCGCGCGCAGCATTTTTTCCCGTAAAAAACATTCGAGCTCTTTTGAAGTCGCTGGCAGTTCTTCTATTGTTTTTCCTTCCCTGGACGTCTCCTACGGCAACGTTATAAGGACGATATGGTGCTCGTAAGAAGACCTGCGCAGATTTCCCGCATTTCTCTCGTCTGCGAAACAATATTTGTACGGGTTAAATAAGAGGAAAACATGTACTCACTTATATACAATAACGATCGTATGACAGTTACAATCGGTTTGTCTAAGAGTGGAACCGACTTGGATTCAGTCCAAAACGAAGTGCGCGCTCAATTTCAGATTCACTTTCTTGCCATCTTCAGTCTACCAGGCAGGCATTTACTAAGGGTGTGTCAGACCTCCCTCGTTCGGAAGCTAGCACGAAGGCGTGATGGTGCGCCTACTGACGGCGGCAGGGGTGGCGGCGGCCGCTGCGCCGTTTTTCCCACCCCTGTCGCTACCGCTAACGCGGACCACGAGCAACCGTCATTTGGCGCAGTCGGCGCACTTTTGTCTACGGCAGAAGTATGGGAGGAATCTGCAAAAGCAACCTTGCTAGCATTAATCAGTGCAGCAGCGGTGGAGATCGTCAGTATTTGCTAATAATAGTAGCCGGCAAACGTGGCAGATGTACAGTACAGCTGATCGTAGAAATTTAATAGCTGATTGTACCCATTTTCTGCTATTATCGATGCCATTGTTGTCTGCTGTTACCTCTGTCTCTGATTGTTGTTGTTGCGCTGTTCTCTGGTCACGACGCTCGCTCGGATACTTAGCACTTCAGTCTGGCCGCAACAGCCGCTTCTTGATCCCTCGACGAACGCTGGGAGGCTCCTATCGCTGGTGATAAAAGGATGTTGGCATCGTTAGCGTATTACTGCTGTACCATTCTCTAGCCGGTCGTGCCAGTTATAATAGAGGCGAACAGTGGGAATGAAAATGAGACCAACATAAGCAACGCCGACAGGGCAGTCGTGGCTGTGGTCTGTTCCTCTTGGCGGGCTTTCAGAGACCGTCGCGACACTTCGAGAGACTCAGATCCGGTCGACATCCAGCGCCTGACGTAGGGTTATCGGCCTGCTGCTTTCCGACGACAGACCAACGTCGGAGTAGGCGAAGCGTCACTAGGGGGCGCCACAGTCTCGTCGTTGACGATAGTTGTGGCCGGCGGCCGATCAATAGCCTGCTCTGCTTCCATCATCCACCGCTACTGCTGCTGCTGCTGCTGCCGCTGCCGCTGCTGCTACTACTACTACTAATGCTGCTGTAGAAGGCGGCTGCTGCTGCTACACAGAGTGTGCCTGCCTTCCTTCCTATCAGGCTTCTGTCGAGCGCCGCCAGCAGCGCGTTAGTGAGTGAGCCAACAGCAGTGGCCTGTCTGACTAGCTCCTGCAACCAACCGAGTCCTTTTGCCTTGCTTTCTTCTACCACTTGCTCGGCCTGAGATAGGAGGCCGCTAACGAGAAGAACATCCTCGGACGACGGACGCACGGTGGAGTGTAGTCGCGCTGTGGTCGTGTGCTGGCGGGACGTCAGACGACGACGGCACCAAGACAGAGTACGGAACACGGCTGCAGCGGATGGAACGAAAGATTTGTTGTAAAATAATAAAAGAATAGCGGCAGAAGCAGCAGCTCAAGCAGCAGCAGCAGGAGCAAAAGGCGCAGCGCAAGGAATAGGAGAAGCAGTAGAAGGACTAGCAAGCGCTGCACGCAGTGGAATTGTGACGGAGTGCAAGAGTGAACTGTGTGATCTGTGTGACTGTCCTAACTGGTGGCCTGTGGACGAGCGCTGGCTGCCTGCAGGTAGCTGCTGCTGCCAGCCGAGAAGCAAACCACCTACCCACCTATCCAGCAATAGCAGAAGCAGGCTCCTGACCTGCGCTGGACTAGTCTAGCGCAATTGACTGCTTTTAACACGCCCGATTACTGCTGCTGCTGCGGCTGGTCGCTAATCGCATCGTCTGGAACGAAGCTGGACGGACCGGGGTCCACGACAGATATCTCTGCAGCCACTTTTACGGACAACAACGGCAGCAGCAGCAGCAGTAGCAACAACAACAAGCATTAAACAGGCGGCAGCAGCAGCCGCAGCCGCTGCCGGACAGAAGGCAAACGGCAGACAACATTTGCGAGTGGCATTCACCCGGACAGAAGCGACGATAGCAGTAGAGCGCATATTCTGGCCGACAAGCATTGCCAAGTACGACAGAGCTTGTGGCCTTAGTTGAGGTACTCCAGTGGTGGACAGCGAGCGATCGTGCTACCTGCGGTCGAAATAGCATCAGCAAAAGTAATAACAGCGACAGTTACGTTAACAAAAACAGTAGCACTTCTGGCTAACGTTACCTAATGGTACCGAACAGAAACGAACGTTATCAGTAACCGTGAACAGCCACTACGTCAATAGATTGTCTGGTCTTGTTGAAAATAAAGCGAGTGATGATAATGGTTTGGGTGAGGTGAAGAAACTGCTAAAGGCGACGGTACCGAACGGAGCTCGCTAGAGGCGTCGTACCCCCTCATAGTGCTGCCGGTTGTAGTGGGGCAATTGACGACAAGAACTGCGTGGAGAACAGTCACTGCGTTTGGGTTTACCGAGTCTATCCACGTAACGGTAGCAGCAATAGTGGAACGCGAATAGAAATCTACGGTACAATACATCGCGCGAAGACTGATGAGACCCATTATAGGGTAGTTGTAAGAGAGTGATTGTCACCATTAAAAATAATAGCAAGAAAGATACCGGCGAAGACCACATTGTGTTTAAGTGTATTTGTTTGATCGGCCCCCCTCCTCTCCTCCCCATTTACTTGCCTGCCGCTAGACTCGGCTCGAAAAGCACCAAATCGCTCAGGCGACACGGGCAGAGAAAGATTGAGAAAACGAAAGAGCGAGAGATTCGTTAGTCAACTGGTTAACAATTGACCAGCAGACTGATCTAATACGGGTATAATCAGCCATCATACCGTCGATACGGGGTAGCGCCCCAGCGTGCAGTAAAAAATTAATGAGGTTGTGTGTGATAATCAGTAGCGTCATGGTAATAGTGGTGCAAAAAAATCAGCTCTGCGGTAGCAGGATAACAGGATACTAGTCGAAAGCATCAGTAACGGATTGTGTGTGCAACTTTGGGCAAATGTTCTCTCAGACGAGGTGCTGCTGTGTGCGCTCCGTGTGTAGAAATAGCGGGTGGTAAAACCCGTGTCGTTACTGGCTAATTGCGAAAGCCTATTAGGTGTATCTGTGTGCCAGGGAAAGGTGGCAGTGGTCAGGCTTTTCAATTCATTCAGGTTAGTTAGAGTAACTGGCGTAACGTAAAGTCTATTTTATGAAGTTGTTTGAGGCGCTGAAAGCCATACAGACACTATTGACAAAGATCAGGTGGCCTCTTAACAAAGTAGTTGATTCGCTGGCGGTTGGGACTCACTTCCGGTTAAGTTATCCTATTACGCTGTGTCGCTGTTCCCGTTCTTATGGGTACCAACAGGTACAGACAGCACCTGTTAAAAACTGAAAGCCAGGGCTAATCTGAAGCTGTTTCTGTCAGAGTACCCGCGGAGGCGTAGGTGCGCGTACACCTGTAATACTGAGTGTATATACGCTCATAGTAAAGTCAAAAGGAGGAGCCAGTTAAAACCGTTGCAGGGCAGGAAGTTCGGCGTCAACAACAACAGCCGAGCGAATCAGAGGCAATTGCTCGCTCGCTAATCACAGCGCCAGCCAGGACCTTGATCGGTCGATAGGGGCTCTAGCTATCGGAGCAGGTCCGTTTGGCTGTTTCGTGTGCCCGTTGATTGCTGTTAATGTTTGTTGATTGACGCGAGTACCGCAGTTGACGTCGGGGAAGATAAGCACGAAGCGCACTGCATTGCTGCAGTCCTACTGCGAGGCCCTCCCGTGTGAGTCGCAGTCCCGTCAGCGATTACGCTCTCTTAATCCTTTCGCGCTGGTTATAGCTTCCAGTCTGCCAGAAAGCAAAATAGGTCAGAGCCAATAGGTAGTTCAAGACCCTTTCTGAGCTAAGGTGTTTTTCTTCTTGCGGTTGTTGCGTAACCATGTGGGTGGGTGAATAAACATCCCATCAAGTGAAGGGAAGGAAGGCGTGTGCGCGACGTCGAATTGTACCCACTCAGAAAGTGGGTGAAGAGGGCGCAAAATAGAAGAGTACCAACCCGATCACTACCAATTGTTATCAAAATACTTTACATCTCCTATAGTGGTACACAATTAGCGACGATCACCATTACCGGCTCTAGTCACTCATTGCTAACGTCATTATCATCATTCAACAGTTAGCAGCGTCGCTACCGTCACAACGCCAACCTCAGCAACGGCAGCGAAGGCGAGCTCAGCGCCGGTGAACTCAGCGCCAAAGAGAACCAGCGTCATCTGAAGCCGACTTAGTGGTGATGCAAGGCGAGCTAATGGGCGTTTATTTCTTGATCGGCCTCCACTGCTCCCTGAATCGTAAAGTCGCTGTTGAATTGTTCGCGGCCACCCTTGCGTCGAGCGAACCATCTCGTACTCGCTAGTCGTCAACTGGACCAGCATCAGAAACGTGTACGACCAGGTGGTATTGCGACAGTCCGCCACCTTTTTTTTTAAACCCTGTCGTGCATCACGCAACAATTCGTGTCTCCGTGTGAAAGCTCGCCCTGTGGGTGTGTATAGTTCGTGTATGTGTTCCCCTCTGAGCAACAAAGGGTCCGGTGGAGCTCGTCGTTTGAGTACCGTTACTGCTACGACGACTACGGGTCCTGTGGCGCGAACTGCGGCGCTTGATGCAAGTCTCGCCAAGTACGGCTTGATTTGACGCAACTCAGATCGATATCAAATGAACCCTAACGGCTGGCGCCAACGTATGAGCGTTACGCCTTAGAACGCAACCTCTCTTCTTCCGACGTATGCACGGGAGCAGAAGAATACGGATACACTGGCTGGATAGTTTGGTGGAGCAAACGGTATACTAGTCGCCATATAGCGATCTGACACAAAAGTCCATACATAGAAACGCAAATCTATTCAAGGTATCAAATGCACTGTGGAAATAATCGCCGTTGTTGTTATTGACACGTCAATCAGGCAGATACACAGCGATAACGGCCGTAGCGGAAGCCACAAAATCCGATCCAGGCCGATAACAGCAATAGGAACAACATCCGTCGCTGTTGTAGATCAGTGGCGGTCGCTATAGTTCCCGTGAATATACTCGAAGTGGTTCTACGAAAAGTAGTGGCCGTCACAACCACTACCAAAGTCGGGCGTTGGCCGCAATTTGCATTGACAAGTACACTTTCACCACTTGGAAGCGGAAAAACAACAGAAATTGAAGTACAACCATGACAAAAGATAGGTTGGCCGCTCTGCGGGCGGTAAGTATCTTTTTAGTTCTTGTCTATTCTCTTCTATGTACTAAAAAAGCATACAAATATGTATAGTTATGATTAGCTTTGTCATATTTGTTTTCATTATGGTCTGTTACGTTCGGCGTCAAAGCGTCGTCTAACGACAGGTCCGGCACCTACTTCAGTAAGTGCGAATAACATAAAGATACGATCTTTTCATTTGGGACGTATTATCTATAGTTAGCAGGTATTATCCCGAGTGTAGTTAACGGGCATGATCGCTTCGTATTTCTGGGTTTGCAGCATCCGTAATTATTACTATCTAGTAGACTGTACGAACGGTTCGGTAGTCAGTATGACACAGTAAGCAAAATATAGAACTGGGCAGCGTGTACGACGATGTGCACGTAGCGAGGTATACAACTTACGTTTTTTCGTGTATAGCGAAGGTGCCAAAGAGAAAAAAGCGAGTATGAAACGAGAGCTAATTGAACGATGCTTCTCTTCTCATTGTCACTTTTATGCAAACGGCGCGTACACACGTCTGTTTCCTGCATAAATCCCACTGCAATTTATTGTATTAATTAACCCCGAACGCAACTATGACCGGTGCGATCTCCCGAGCAATGGAATACTCGAGAGGAAAAACGAACGCGATATTCTTGAGGAACTTGGAAAGTAATCGTGAGAGTAGGGAAGCTGTTGTTATTGCCTTGCTGGGATCGGCGGGAATATTGCAATGGGTCTAGTCGAAGCGGCAGAAACTGGCATCAAGCGGCAAAGCGGCGAACGGAGCGAGCCAGATATTGTTCCTTCGCCTGCCGTCCGTCGGTTCAAGTCCGGTCGGAAGAGCTTCACCGTAGGGAGCAAAGGGCTCTGGGGCCAGTTGGGGTCAAGGAAAACTACGGGCGGCAAATCGTCCCGAAAAAAGGAAAGAAGACGGGAACGACTGAATGAACGTGCGGTTGCTTTGTTGTTTGAGAAGGATGTGCTGTCTGGCCCGGTTCACGCTTTGCTTCGTCTGACTGCTTGCCTTGCCACCGATCCTGGATGGCTCCTCTCCGTCATATAATGCTACGCTAGAGCTGTTTTGCAGCAGCTGCCGCAGCGTTCTCGGTGGGTCTTGTGCGCAGGAGAAGGTCCAGCTCAGGTCCAGAACAGGAGACACTCGGGCCACTCAAGTTCATCCAGGCTACCCCATTGTTCCCTGTCGACGCGACGTCGTCCGGCCAGCCAGCCAACGAGCCAAGTCCTGGCGCCTACGCGACTGCGTGCGGGAATACCGGCCTGGTTGGCTGTTTAACTGCTCAGTGGCCGCTTGGCAGAACGGTGACACTCGTCAGTACGAGGGTTAACTGGCAGCACTGCAGGCCTGTGCTGGGTAGCAGTGGGCGCTGTCGTGTGTGTATAGACGCTTTGGATCGTGAAGTCGCGCGAAGCGTTTCCCATTCAGCGAGTGCCAATGGAGGACATATAAAGCAGTAAAGGTGTCGAAGAAAATGGCTGGAAGTTTCCGGGTAAAGTTTAGGGAAAATTGATAGCAATATGGAGGGGTGCCGCGGCAGGATCCGGAGGAAATGGGGCAACAAAGATGTGGGGGAGGGAAATGTGCGAAGCGTTCGTCTCGTCGGTTGTAGTACAAAGCGGACGGTAGGTGATGCTGCGGCAAAACAACGATGGTAGCCACTCCAGTAACGCTCTCACCGACTCCGCTAAAGACATATGGATAAATTGGACGAACTGTGAACGAGCAAAATTATACAGAGGCATAGGCTTGTCTATGACCATTCCTACAGCTGTTACGAAAACCTATATATATATATATATATATATATATATATATATATATATATATATATATATATGCGGGCTAAATGGCCTGTCTGCATACGTTCAAAGCGAACTTTACCCATTAGACTGGAATGACCTGCATTGTTACAGTCTACGATGCTTCAAAAAGTCGAGACGGTTCTAATGTTGTTTGCAGATCGTGTGCCGAAAAGGAATGAAAGAAGTAGAACATGCCCACTAATAGCTAGCTAGACACGCCTTCGTCGCGTCGTCCGTCGTTCAGTAAGATACTTATTAGCTTCTGTTTGCGCGTGTACTGTTTGCTCTGGTACATTCAATTCTGTTACGTGAATTGCTAATGCGCAAGGTTCTCTCCTTAGTTGCTTATCCATAACTATGCGCCATTATAGGACTGTGAGAACGTTTGACTTTGTACAGGAGGAACTTAAAGGTGTTGCCATAATCTATTGTGTAGACAGTGACGATTAAAGACAAATGGATACAAGAACCATATGTAGCAGCATACAGTCGTAAGAGTACTGCAGTTGATTACCTTCGACGGCATCATTTAAGTTGAGTAATTAATGCTAGCCAACTCAAGGGTGCCGACACAACAATAGTCCTTATATTGTCTGTTTCTGTGCGTGTATATGTTCGTCCGCTTCTTTATCGGCAAGGCGTTCGATGATCTGGCATGCGGACAAGTCATGACAGGGGCAATCTGGTCGAGATCAAGCCGATCAGGGAAAGATGGTCAGTCTGACCAACCCAATGGGATGGTTCGCTGTGTTGAACAGTGGCTGTGTGTTCTGGGGTTCTTATCATGCTTGGTACGAGTGGTAACGGCGTACGAGCGAGTCATGTGTCGCGGTATCGCAGTTGTGTGTGATGGCCAGCGGATTGAAGCAAAACACTACGAGCAAACATAGGCATACACAAGTGTTGGGACAGCCCTGGGTAGGCGTTCATCATCATTAGATCTTGTCCGCGCAAGTCGAAACGGGTTTGGTTTGTATCTAGAATGGCAGTATGGACGTGTTGCAATTGTATCGAAATGCGTGTTTTTCTTTTGTCCATTTGGCTATGTTATTGTTTTTCACTGGTGTCTATTGGCTGATGTCGATACCCTTGCTATATGCCGTCGATGAAAGCACAACCATAATAATGCTTGGCTATAGTGGAAACGAATCAACGAAACGGAGGCGGGAGGCATTCATTGATAAAAACATTTACTCAGTAGACCATCTATAGCGGGATTAACTTCGTTTGAACGCAAAACAAGGTTGCGCTTAGTGATCGTCACTGGAGTTATTGGCTTCGCTACCAGTAACCTCTTTCATTTTTAGCTAGGAAAAAATCTTTTTTTCTTTCCTTTTTTATTTGCAATAGAATTTTTTTGTCCCACATTTCTATTCAAGCTCTACCGCACTCAATACCGTAGTCTGACTCAGTGGTTCTCTTCCACTACGGCGATACGGCTGATTAAAGCCGTCATCAATGTTACTACATGATAACCCATCATGCGTCTAGCCGTAATCGTACGTTGTGGTACTACTTCACAGTAACAACACCACTTTTTCGGCGGTTTCAACCTGTTTAGTGATTGTCATTGCCATACTTGCACGATGTTGAAAATAATGCTGGTAGCTGACAGCATCACCGGGCTAATTTGACTGACCATATCCGACTACAGTATTGAGAGTCGCGCTTGCCGCTCATTATCGACACTCGTACGAATCCGCGAACCCAATGCCCCATCAGCATAAGCACCAAGCACAAACGTTGCTTTTTTCACCGCTGCAGCCATTGCCGCCAGGATCGTTTGTGACTAGATTACATCAGCTTACATATGTTCTTCCTGTTCCGTCTGTGCGACGCATTCAGATTCTGCTGTATAAGTCGCACAATGAAAGGCGCTCTTTGAAAGGTTAGCGAACAGCGATTGCCAGCGGGGCCGCCAAGTATAGCCGTCGATAGTCGGCAAGTAGGGGGCTCTCCTTGAGCCATCTCGGCGGCAGCAGCAGCAGCAGCAGCAGAAATAACGGCTATGCAGTGACAACGCCTCAGTCATCGATGATCGACCTCTGTTTTTAAGTCCGCTGTAATTGCCGTCGCCGCCGCTGCTGGTGCTGCTATTGCGGAAACGATAACCCGTTGTCCTTGGACGTGTTTCCATCTCTCAGTTTTACCTTCTTCTCCAGCTATTTGTTTGTTTGTTTGTTTGCTCGCGTGATCGCCCTTTCCGAATGTACAAAGCCCAGCACCGTCATACGTACTAGCGTCAGTAACATCAGCATGAACAGTGGTGCCGTCATAATGTCGCAGGCAGACCGCTATGAGCCTCCACCGAAAGCAATCGCGTGCGGTGATAATGTTCACGGTGATCGAAGCGAACAAGCATCCGATTTGGAGCGGCTTTACTGGCGTAGTAGGAGATCTTCGAATAAAGCCAGCCGACGACGATGAAGCATGCCAGCTCTGAGCTTTCAGACGACCGTACGTGTGTGTTGTCGAACTAGTAGTTATCAATTTTGCTATAAATACTCCTCGAATATCCATAATCATATTATACAGCAGCTACAGGGTCACTGACGCCAACGTGGCATCGCGTACCAATCCATATAATACTCTATCACTGATATTATCGTGATCCTGACCACTGCCTTTACCAGTATCAATACTATCGTTACAATTATCGCTATCACTGAACCTGAGCAGTATTTTCAGGCCCACAAGGTCCTTGTTTTTATCGCTTCACTTCAATATTATTTTTAGCCTTGTTGTTACACATTCGTCTATTACTCGTCGTTCATTCGTTCAGCCACTGATTTTTTCGGTCTCGAATTTCCCATTTCTTTCTTCCCAGTCTCTCTTTCTAACGTTCTTCGTTGTATGGGCCATACGCAGCGTTGTAAGCGCCGTCTTCTTTAGCTCACGCCGCCCCCGGGCATTTAGATTGCACCGGTGCGGCCACGGCGGCGTGGGCGGTGGCTGAGCACCCGCAGCGGCCCTAGCGGCAACGACTGCGATAGTCGCAGGGGTTACTCTGCTGTTTTTTTTACTGCCGATTGTATGTTGCTTTATCTCCGTTTCTACAGCAGCAGTTGCAATAGGCGACGCCACTTCTCCGCTTCTCTACTTCGTACGCTTGTTCTCCTTTGACCGTTGGCTGTCAACGATCCGAACTTAATCGTTTCATTGCCGGACCGCGTAGAAGCGGCAGCCACTCGACTTTGCCGCTCACCAGTTTCCTATACGCCATCTGCAGCATTCAATTGCGGTCTGGCGCGATCCGCTTATTAACGTTGGTTGAATCTAGCGAGCTAAAAAAAGAACATCAGTCATTCGCGATCAGCGCACGACCGGATAGAAGAAGCGGGCCCCTACTATTGCTACTGATTGGTGTTGCACATTTCAGAATATCTATGTAACCGTACCGTATGAGCGATGCTCAGGACGCTGGCCTGCGCACACTCCTGATCCTCTTTAACTCCTCCTCAACCTCTTGCTTAATCTGAGCTCCGGATGTGTTGATTGTCCGTTATGCGTCGGATATTACGTCATCGACATTACACTCGCAACCGTGTTAATGGCGGTCCTACATTGGCTTCAGAAGTTGCAAGTTGACAGTGTTGTGTCGTCGCAGACTGCGTTTCATCAATAGCCCTTTTGTGTACATTCCTTATTCTTCCTTATTCCTTAAGTAGCAGAAGCCATGAGCCATCATGACCCGTTACATGTTCCGCCTATCCTTGGGTTTGATTCAGCTGGCAGAAACTAATACCTGTTATAGTGTGGTGTAGTGGTGTTCTGGACTTACAGGTTGAATTCGGTATGTTCCAGTTAGGGCACTACCAACGAGAGGTTTCCAAATCAAACAGACTACATAAGCGTACTAACACGCTTGCTATCGGTCTGTCGTTAATATTATCAATTTGTTGTAAAAATAATGGTCCCTGTGCTTTGTTCGCGAATGGAACCCAAACTTTGAACCTTGTCATAACGCAGCGTAATGTTCTTAAATGAATAGAAGCTGTAAAATAAATTCCATGAAGCAAGCAGATCAGCTAAATACCGTAGCTTTTTCTCCTCTCACTCTCTGATAGTCGTTTGAGAGCAATGACGCTATTTTAGAAGCGTATCCTCTATTCGAAGTGCTTGCCGGTTCAGTCTTCGTCCAAATCAGAACAAATTCAAAATGAATATTAATTACATTTTTCCCCTCTGTCAATTTTGTAAAAGTAATTTTGTTTTAGGTACTAAAATCTACCAGATTAATGTTGATCTATAGCTGTACAAAGGAAAAATCTAGCCAAATCCAAAATGCTTTTTGCATTATGCAGATATGATATAAGAATTAAACTTGTGTAGGATACTTATGAAAGAGGTGAAATACGGGGTATATTTAGCGGATTTACCAATTGAGAAGGATACTTGTCTAACTCAGTATCCTAACGATCTCATACAAACCTCAAACTTTTGTTGTAAGTACAAAGAAGTGTTTGCAGATATTTTAATCCGTTAGAATTGATATATATATACATATATATTGAGGTCGGTGAGTGGCACTTAATCGGTAGGACTGGCGGGCGCCATTAAATAACGAAGTCTGAGTACCACGCTGACGAGGTCATTAGTAAACGTATCTTTTAAGTAGGGAAATGTGTTTAATAAAATTCGCTCACAAGAAGATACCAAAGTTTATTTCTTTTAACATTTGCTGTATGTGATATGATTTGACAAAACAGTAATAGCTTTATCTTTTGTGCCGCTCGAATCGGCAAAGCAGTAGTAGTGATTCTGGGAGACTGTGATGAAGGCCACAGTTATCAGCTTAGTTTTTAACTGCCGAATATTTTTCCCAGTTATTTGGATAACCGACGCCATTCGAAGCGTCATTGTTGACGCTGCATTTCCCGTGCGATCGTTAACGTCACTTCTCAATGAACTCTGAGATCAGTAGCAAAATACTGATGCACCGCGAGACGACGCCTGCAAAGGAACAGCTAGCGGTGGCGCCCATCGGTACCGTCTAGGTGGACTGATTAATCAATCGCTAGCGCCCACGCTTAATTCACCTAGACTGCTATAAACCATGAAGGCGGTAATGGGCACCACACAAATCTATAAAGAACACAGCCACACAGTCATGTACACAGAGTATTTTTTCTTCAGTGCCGTCTGTCGTCCCACGTCTCATCACTATGAAGACGTCTCTTAAGCAGTGTCTTTCCTCTAACCGAACTCTGAGGGGAGTGAAGGCATGTTGGCCAGGGGACTATAGGGGTGCAGTCACAAAAGCGGGTCGCACGCAATGTCGCCATCAGTAGAACGCACATATCGTACACACATAGAAAAAAAGAAAAAGCGCACAAGTCTAACTATAACAGGTATATCAGGGAAACGAAACGTTTAAAGTAAGACTGAGACACTATGCGTCCGCTAAGGACAGCAACAGAGCGTCGACCTAGCGCGACTAATCTTGCCCTGTAGAGTATTTACGAACTGAGTCAATGTCACAGTTTAGGGCTTTTATTAAGGCTCAAACAGAGCCAATGTCGGCTGACGTTCGTCAACAAATCTCGCCAGCGGAAGCAATGTAACTGGCTGGCTGTCTCGTCGTGGCTGATAGTACAGCGCCACTTCCTTTCCGGTGACGTTTCTGCACTACAATCGAGTTTAATTTATTATTATTATTATCAATTTTTCTTCGTTAATAGCCCATACTGGTGAATTTATCCAAGTAAGATACTATAGCAATACTGTTGTCTATCAGTACTAGTAATTCAAGGCTGTAATGCTGCACACTGATGTAACTTTATGGATTGAAATCATTCAACGGAGCATGATGTCAATAAGACTTGAAATGTATTTCCTTCCATAATATTGTAGACCTTGTCAACTTTTTCCACAATGTGGTACAGCGATTAAGCGGCCAAATGCTCAGGTCAGAAGTAAGCCTAATTGTGGCCCAAGAGCATGGGAGGAGGGAGCATAGCCGGTGCGTTCAGTCGTATCTCTTCAGTGGAGCAGTTGCATGAACCCGTTTTTCCTCGAACCGTTATTAAGATTACCATTTTAGTACTGGCTTTCAATTACTCTGTCATTAACCCTGGCCAGAAACGCGAACCCCCGACCCCCTGCTTCCTGTTTCAACGATTTTTTCCATGCAAGCGACACAATATCCGTGCATCGATGATGTTTAGATAGCGAATTTAAATCTCCATTATTGCATTTGGAATATCTGTTGTTTTTATTTAGCGCTATTGAAACTTAGACATGTGGCCACAGTCTTCGCTTCACTTTGGTGCTCGCAGCGTAGTTGCTTTTCGTGTAATCAACGGTCAGCTTGGTGTTGTTCTGCCGCTGAGTCGGTATATAGGCAACGCAAGGCCTTTAAAAGACGCTTACGCACAAAATAGGCCTGACGTTAGTATATCTAGCATACGTACCGCGTTACATTACGGCGCCTGTCATCGACCCTAGTCAGTGGGTTACGCCTATTTACGCAGTAATTGCCCGTCAAGCTGTAGCTGCTTCTGCTTCATGCTAAAGAGAGAATTTACGTCATGAGGCCGCCGATAGCTCCGCGCAGGGACGTCATTCCGTCTACGTGTAATCACTCAGTTCTGTTAGTATTCTATAACAACTTCATTTACTGGCCTCTTGCCGAAACCAGGAAGGTTCTCCGAATCGTTATCCAGTTTATTTCAGTGGATAAAAAGAAGGCGTTCGACTTATAGATGGCCAAACATGATATAATACTACAAGATCTCAGGTGGTAACCCCGAGCTGTCAGCGATCCCTGTAGATAATCACATACCACGTAGTCAATTGTAGTTCAAATGTGGCCGGTCAACTAAGTTGGATTGTTCAAGTGCGTCTTTACTTTGAAAAAGCAGTTTTTACAGCCTTTTACTTATACGTACAATTTAATTCGCATTCAGTAGTAAACGCGACCTTGACGTCTATATTTTTGGCCAGCTTTTGAACTTTGCTATATATATTATAAACGGCAGCGTGGGGAATGCTGAGAACAATTGTAAACTCACAATACCAGTCAATTGAAAATCTATCATACTATAGTAAGGAGGCTAACTATATCAATCGTAATTGCGCTCGTATAGCTGGTATTAGGCCTCACACGAATAGTTTTGTTCATTTTTAGATCCGCTAAAATTGCCGGTTTTTTTACGAGGCACATTGTCTCTCATACATTTACTACGTAGCCACAGACTTTATCCTGCTTATGTTTATGTACGTTAGGCCTCGAGCAACGTAGCTACGCCTCTACTACCCTATAAACAAATCTGTTTCACCTGTGGAACTGGACAGCCCTGAAGCTTTTTTTTTTTTTAAGAGTTACGCATGGGGCGGTTCCTAACCCTAACTACTATGGCCGAAAGTTTGGGTTCATGTTTCAAAATACTGATAACCTTTTCACACGTTTTCGTCGTAACAGAACAACAAACGCTGAGACCGTTTATTTAGCGTATAGCGGGTTCGGTCCATTAAAGGTATGCCAACGTGTCACGAACTGTGTGCCCTTCAAACAGTAGATTACATATTATGTACGCAGACCAGCAGGAATAACGATAGTAATAATAGTTCAGCCGTTTGCAAGCATTAATACATGCACACACAGCCGATATGTACACACAGTCGGATAGTCTTTACGGTTTCCATCTTGAGTAAATTTCACGCGCAAGCTCTCGAACACACACCGGTCGCCTGCGATCAGGCACGATCAGATCGTTCTGATTCTTGATGTAATCATTGGTTCTAGTCCCCTGGAAAAGGGTACCACTTATAGAGGGAACTAGGGTTGGAAATACAGCCTTACAACGTCATATACGATTTACATTTTGAATGGGAAAAACTATGCTTCGGCTATGACGGGTAAGGGTTACAGTTGGTTGCTACCGCCTGCTGAGGTTGAAGAGGTCGAACAGTGGAAACGAGTAGCGGCCGCACCGCAGCGATGGCAACGGCTGCGCACGTTATAGAAAACCGTTCTACCCGATAGACACAATGGAGGTGGAATCTATGGGCGCCTGATCCGCTTTGCCTCTGCGATGGTTGTATGCGGCAGTCAATAGATTCCCTTCGGGCCCTTCACGGCCTGTATATGTATAGGGTAGAAGAGCTCAGGGCTAGATTGCACTATGGCTGTGCCAAAAAAGGACTCTGCTCAAGTTCACTGGACGAAGATGTCGCGGCGACGTTAGCTGGTTTCGATGGCAACTGTTTCGTGGTCCATCGAGAGGATAATGAACGGTGCGCAATTTTATTTTCTCTAAATTCAAATCGTGCGCTCTGGGTTCTGCGTTCCGCGCTCAACGTCTTGAAGCTAGAGGAGATTCTGATCCTAAAAAGGAAGAGCGATCCGGAACATATTGTGAAAGAAAAAAAAAAAAGAGAAAGATGATCATGTTATACGTTAGATCTCAATAGCTGTGGCACTCGGGAATGCCAGAAACTCGGGTAACGCGATAAGGAGGCGGCGCCGATCGTGGCCGTCGGTAAGCGCAAGGCAAAGTTCGAATATATAAAATTAGAATACTCCAATTGGGGTAAAAAGCGGAAGCGAGTGTCAGCCAGAAGCACCTAAATACGCTTTGGGCTAAGTGCGTGCAGGAAATTTCGTGTATTTGTATGAATCATACGCTACATCTCCGAGATAAAGCTTTATGTTGGAAACAGCGACAGTTTCTTATGACAAAAAAAAAAATGCATTTTATTCGTTCGGTCCGAAGAAATTCCGCGGTCAGAAGAAATAACCAACACTTAAAAGCTGGGCGTTACTCTATTTTATAGGGAAGTGTAAAACACTCACTCTAACTAGGTTATGAGCCTGAAATGTAGATGTACATATATTCCCATGTGCATACGGAGTCGTAGACTTGTCGATTTTTTTGCAGCTATGCTCACGGGTGTCCATTTCAACGTTAGGGCTAATGGGCGCCTATACTGTCACTATCTCATCAAAGGACAAACGGCTCCATTCACTCCACAATCTAACTACGAAACTATCGTACACATATAAATATAAATAATATATATACATATAAACATTCTAATAATATAATAATATATAAACATATAAACATAATATATCGACGGCTGTCTGTAAACGGTAGATTTGCTTAGCTCTAATAAGGGTCGTTCCAATGCTATAGTTCTTCCATCGGCGGTCGTATTGTACCCTTTAAAAAATCATCACTTTGTAAATACTTACTTTTGATAATCAGCGTTCATTATGTGCTAACGTACTAAATGAAGTTCAACTTTCCACAATTGGCGGTTAGCCACTTTGCACAATTATGGAATCCGTTCGTTTCTCACAAAATTTTCTAGTTGCTGTCTACTTGTTCGCAGCCGCGATCGAAGGCCATCGAAGACTCCGAAAAATCAAGGACATGGCAATACGGCTGGCCGTATAACTGTAAACAGATAACATCATTTGTTGGTAATTATTATTTTCATGTTTTGTTTGCGATCACAGTACCTGAAATAGGTATACATCTAAAGTGTTTTTTTTTTCTAATTACACTTAGAGAAACTGTTTTGACAATTTAAGTTTAACTTTTGATACATTACCCCCGCCCCCCCAACCCTTATTTCGTGTATCTAGAAAGGTTCGTAAGCGTCAGGTTGGTTGCTATCGCTCTCTGTTCAGGATTAGTCATCAGTTGTCGCTTTTTTTTGCCGTGTCACAGAACCGCTCTTAGATCAAGAAGCGGACTGTCTTCACAACGGCGACGATCGCATATTCATTTATAACAGAACGGAGCGCCTGTAAGGCAACGGCAAGTGCCTAAGGCTATACGAAAGCTGACGCCAGCCCCTATCCATTGAGCACTCCTACACGTTTATTAAATTGAGAGCAAAGCAGCGACGATTTGATTTCGACATTGTCGCCTATAACGCGCACGGTTCTATTTCCACATGAGCACCGCTAGCAGCGGCGGCGGCGGCGACGACTCGTAAGAACGTCTCGATTTATAGCCAACTCCACAAGTTTGCACGTGCAAAACAGTTATTCCTTACTTAAATATTTAACTTACGCGGACGGAATTGTTATAAAGCGGGAACATGATTCATGTGAGGTCAAATGACCAGCCGAACTCTGCCAAACATAATGCCAAGGCTCAAAAAATACCACGTAAAAAAAGTGCAGCGTATGAAAATCCACGTCCATGCAAGTGAGGCAGTTTTTTAGGTACTAGTTGAGGATTTGTTTAAATGAGCATCTAGATATAAAGGTTAGGTATCTCTCAAAACTGGTTTTTCGGACCGATTTTTCCCATTTAACACGAGGGAGAGAAGCTAGTTGATTGTCTAGTATCGCTATTGCTGTTAGTTTCTAGCAGTGATTCTACTGCTGTTTTTTTTCTGCGAATGAGTAAAACCTTGGTAAAAAGATGGAACTAGCGTATTTGAATTATTAAACCAAGCTAAACAATTACTGAGAGGGTAGAATTGAATCCAATTGGTAACTGACCAACTACCGTAAGCGTCACCCACTTAGAACCGTAATTAGTAATAGGTTACCGGAAGCAGAAAAACAGGAGCACTGCAATGATGAAGGCAGGGTGAAAGGCCTGAAAAGGGACTGTATCGCATTGAAGATTATATTCAGACGGAGCAAGCTTGATTAAATCGGTTGGGAGAACGGAACGGAATAACGTCAGGTAGCGCTTAATACGGCTGCATAGTGCACAGCGTCTGAATAAAAATGTATACATATTTGGAACTGGGTGGGTGCCTGGTCCAATCAGCTAGCACAGAGATCTAACGGCGACAGATACTCAGTCCGCATACTAGCAATATTAGTATCCGGATTATCTAATAAGTTAATTGAAAATTACACGCACAGGCGGACATACAGTAAAACACTGGGTCATTACCTATAATAGACGTAGACGGATAATAGAGTACCTATACTATACTCTAGATAGAATTCGGTGTCCTATTCTCTTGCGATCTGACTTGACCATGTAGCTGCTAACAGCACATAAAAACGGCAGTTTATTGGCAATCAACAATCGATAACGGACTGTTATATCAGTGATGGATATTGACTATGGTTTTCCATCGTTTTATAACGGCTACTATTGCGCCTACCGAACTTGCCTTGAGGCGGTATATATACTAGTCATGGCATGACATCTTTCTCGCAATCGATAGCCCAGCTGCTTCACCGATTCTTAATCTGGGTAAAGTTGGCATCGATCATCGAACTCAGGTGAGCAACGCCACCAGCGGCAAGTTAGATAGACAGCTGGCTACTACGACAGGATGGCTAATTATTTGCCTAGTCCCTAGGTGAACGGACTAAGCAACCGCCATTAGCCTCTGGAGTCGGGGGGTTACGGGGGCGAAAGCGAGCCGACGCCTCACCGGGCGAAGGAACATTGGTAACTACTGAGTGTATGAACTTCTAGTGATATGTAGCTGGCCGAATTGACGCTGCCCATTTTTTCTGAACGGTCGCGTAGCTGAAGATTAATTTTTACCGAATGAAATGGGAAGGGCGAATCAGATGGCCAACACGATCTTGGAGATGTCAATATAAATTTATTTCTGGATTTATTTTAGCGGAGCTTGTCCTCGCTGCCATACTAGATCTTTCGTTCTAGGCCACCGCCGCAGATAACTGAATTGAATAGGCGCTTAGAAAAAACTAATGGAACGTTGAGCTCTTGTTGTAGTAGCGATAACGCCATCATGACCATATGCGTGATTTCTGTCTTTGTTCGTTCTGATCCCCAGCATATACGCTAAGCTACTCTAGGCCGTGACAGCTTACCGGGTAACGTATCTGCTACTAATTTTAGGCATACGTTGTGGTCTAGGTTCGAACCCGGAGAGAGTATGTATCGTGCTAACAAAAGCCAGCCAGCCGCCGTCTGTCTATCTGACGAAGTGGTTAACGGCAATACCGGACGTAAAACTCGGAATTGTAGAGAAGGTTTCACAATGCTTCAAACGCAGTACTGAATGTGTTTGTATTTTTCTCTCTCGGCAGGCACAAGGCGACAACGACGATGTCGCCGTCAGCGTGGAGGAGCAGCGTGCTCAGGGTTTTATGGACGAATTCTTTGCCGAAGTTGAAGAAATTCGTGAGAACATCGATAAAATACAGACAAATGTCGAAGAAGTTAAGAAGAAGCACTCATCTATATTATCCGCCCCGCAAACGGACGAAAAGGTACGAGCACTGACGGCAAAGGGCAATGGAACTTAAGGGCTTTTTTGAAACGAGTAAACTTTGACCGAAATGAATTAATCGATATTATCCATTGGTTTTATTACGAATGTACGCGGTGAACAGGTAACAAATCGTTAGCATAGTGTGCTTAGATCTTGTCAGCTTGTCGTCAGTAGGTGTCTTGCAATTGCAAGGTGCAATATCAGGCACTCGTGTTAGCCTAGTATAGGTCGTGCGCATTAAGTCTCAGCAACAGACTTTTCTCCATGTATTCTAATTCTCTCAGAAGATGAACCTGACGCTTTATTCTAAGCCTAGGGAGAATCGAGTGGCTATATACTTCTAAAGCCGGAACATTCAAACAAACTTGACGGTCTTCCTTTAATTGTATAGAGCAGATCCTATAGCAATCAGGATGTTTTCAAGTTTCACCCACTGCGCCCGTGATATACTTACTTTCATGTATTTTTCGATACAAGGTGAACGTGGTAAAGGCAAAAACGAGGGCATGTATAGATAGAATTTTCGCTTTGTTCAATTGTGTAATTCCAAAGGTTGCCTGCTGGTATTTTTGTCTTGCTGCTTTACGTACTAATTGGCTAATGGATTTAAGCAAAGGCCTTTTACGTGTACTAATCATTCGGCCTGTCGAGCCGAATGATCAGTACACATAATGACCAACGATATCTCGTACGATATTGAATCAAAATATTCATTGCATTCACTTTTGTTCATAGATATTACGACAGACTTTTAGCAAAAACATCGTTTGCTTCCCCGTTTTCGTAATGCCTTATATATGTTTCCTGTAGTATCCTTGGAGCTGAGGTATGTTCAGCAAACGTGTACCTTTTAGGTTTTCCGACACTGTTTCTTTTACTATAACCTCGGAAACTGGGTATTTATTGTATCAAGTATTCGGAGCGATGTTTTTGCATGGTTTAGAAATTTTTCCGCTGCAAAATCCCATCACATCTTTCAACATTATAGTTAAGATGTGGTTGCCTGATGATTGAAATTTTTTGATATAATGTGCCGTAATAATACGATCGATTCTATGGCACGCAGACACAAAACGAAGCTATAGTTAGAAGCTAACGTTTCTCTGAATTGCTGTGGTACCTTTTTTGGTACCACCGAAAATATCGATATCGGGGGGTATGAGGTAAGCATCACATTAATAATTTCTATTGTTCCAAGTATTTCAAAAAAGATACATTGCTTAACGATATTTCATCATTAGAAACACTTTTTCTATTCTAGAAGTTTTAAGTATCTTGACGCTATCATAAGTTATTCACTTAACTTTCACATGACTTATCATGATTACGGATACCTTTCGAATAGATCCTATTATCATTAAAAACAAAGATACATACATATATATATATATATATATATATATATATATATATATATATATATATATATATATATAGGGCTTATAGGATAGCGGGATCTGATTTTGACATAGAATTTGTGCTTTTTCTTGCATTGCTGTTGTGCTTGTTCATTGGCCTATCATAGGTCAAGCAGGAACTCGATGACATGATGGCGGATATCAAGAAGACGGCGAATCGGGTTCGTCAGAAACTCAAACACATGGAGCAAAGCATCGAACAATTGGAGCAGACGCAAATGATGAGTGCAGACTTCCGTATACGAAAGACGCAACATTCCATGTTGTCGCAAAAGTTCGTTGAGGTGATGACTGACTATAATAAGACGCAAACCGACTACCGAGAACGCTGCAAGGCGAGAATACAACGACAGCTGGAAATAACAGGTGACGTACTTGACACGATCCTTTACGGATGGTCTTCGAGAGCGTTCTTCTACTGCTACAGACAACCTCATAATCTAACGCGATAATGCACCAGATTCAAATTCTATATAGTTGCACAGCCCGAATAGAGGATTCGGTGACCAGTTTCGTGTGGCAACACCAAGAGTGACGGCACACATTTTCCTTCTCATGTATATATGTAGCAGTTCTGTTTCGACGAAAACATTCGATAAAGGTTTTTTATTCTCAAGATACAAATATTGCATACCTATAATAGAAAAAGTAAGGTAATAAAGGTAAGTACATATGAGAATTCTCTTAAGTCTCCGAATGTGTAAAAGCTACTGCAAATGACTAACAGGTATTTGCCCATTACGATCTGACCCACAATTCCGTACGACTAATCTCTTCGATATAAGTCATGTATTTTTCTAACCTCATACGAACAATTTTCATGCAAGGAAGCCTAAGGCAATTTGGGCTTCTTATGTAAATAATAAATAGAGGCATTAGCTACAGTCCTCTGTCAAAGTGCCTTTTTAGGCTAAATTTGACCAACATTTCCATTACGTTTTCCGCAATTAGCAGATACGTAACTGGCGCTATTGTACATCTACAACCGTATTGCTCCTTATGTTTGTTGTCAGACGACTGGGTGCGCTGTAACTAAAAACTGGAAAATGAGACTTAGTTAGGCCGTTTCTTGAGGAAGACTTGCTATTAATTTAAAAATGGCTACATTGCGAATTTTCCTGGGGTAGTTTGTCAAACCATCTAAAAAATCAATATAATTCAAATGCAACGAAAGAGGCTTGCTTGCGTAGAATGTTTTTATATATACAATAAGCGTATAATCTGCAGGCTGGTACGACACTCGATCGGCGGCCAAGCTATAGATAATTTCATTCGATAGACGAATCATATCTCGGTAATAGATTTGAAGTTTCGACGACATGGAAACCCTTCGCTGCTTAGCAAATCCTTTTGTTTACTTCAACACTGCGACTAATATGCTTTTGTTTATTGTCGATTCAATCTCTCATGACTGCGTTCATTACGAGCAGGTCGTGTGACGACAAACGAAGAACTGGAGGAAATGTTGGAGACGGGAAACCCGGCCATATTCACACAAGGCATTATCATGGAGACACAGCAGGCCAAACAGACGTTGGCGGATATTGAGGCGCGACACGCCGATATTATGAAGCTTGAAAACTCGATCCGAGAGCTGCACGATATGTTTATGGACATGGCGATGCTGGTCGAAAGCCAGGGAGAAATGATCGATCGTATCGAGTACCATGTCGAGCACGCGCGGGATTATATTGAAACGGCCAAACAGGACACCAAAAAGGCCCTAGTCTACCAGAGCAAGGCGCGAAGGGTACGTACCATTATGCGATAATTATATATTATTATCATATATGTATATATAGATAAGCTCTACGTGAGAATGCTGGTGACCTTGCCTTTCTTAGCAAATTATATACACCATGCTCCATATCCAAAATATTCAAAGAGGCTAAACAAGTTCTCAGTGACTGTCAGGCATATACACTTTCTAAGAAGCTTGCTACGTAGTTTCCCAATGATGTTTATGTTAGCTCTTAATGACGCATGCGTTGTGCAATCAGTGTTTTTTTTTCTTCTTTGTTTTTTCGCTAGCTTCTACCCGTTTGTTGTATTTTGTTCGCCCATTTTACTTTTCAGAAGTTGATTTTCCTAGCTATTTTGGGCATTTGCTTGCTCATTCTATTCGTGATAATCCTATCGTCGATCCTGTGATGTGTCGTTATACAAGTTTCGGTGCGCGTTGAGTTTCGTCCACTCGTGCTGTTAGTGAGGTGGTATTAGAAACCACCAATGGAAAATTATCAAGACAACTCTTTTATAGGGGACCCAAGATTCCGAGACAGAAATGGCGCGAGAGACCGTGATCTACAGAATCTGCCACTTGTTGTTCTTACCCCCTAGTGACATCGCCAAATGTTGTTGATATTTTTAATTGCCTATTGTTAATAAATGTTATATTTTCATTATTTTATGACGTTGTCTTTGGCTACGACGTTTTGTCACGTAACCTGTTATTGAACAAAAGTTACACACGTTCTTTTTTCTGTGACGTGATAATACGGACGCTTGCAATATAATAAACGCAGATGAACTCTTTCCGTGCAGAGTGGAAAACAGTGCGCGGGCAACCTATTAATAAGAAACATATTTTCTAGTGCGCAAGATAAAAACACGTAGAGGTTTATAACAGTATTGCTGCCTATGTGTGTAGTAAAATCAAGATGCTAATTAATTTTAATCCTTTACGCAATATACTTTTTCAAGCATGTATGAATAACCAATAATTAGAAGAAAAAAATATAGTAACTGCATTCTCTAACATTTACAATGGTATTGTAGTTGATGCTGTTGAAGACTAACGGCGAACTTTGTGTTACGATGCTTTCATGTGATGTTTTCGCGTCGGTGTATACCTGTTTCCGCTTGTTTGTCTTCTATTCCTGCTATTGGTTGCTAATTGCAGAAAAAGATCATGATTCTCATCTGTCTCACCATTCTCATCGTCATTCTGGGCTCATTCGGGCTTAGCTTCATACCCGGCTTCTAAGCATAGCTCGTGTGGCTGCGTCGGCATTCCGCTAGGGCTCAAGTACTAGCCTAGTCACACTCTAGTGGAAGCCGAAAACAGACCGCCGAGCTCGCAGGCCCTAACCCCGGAGCCACCCAGCCCAACTGCCAGGCGGAACGATTCAGCCGCCTGGCGGGCAAGGATCGAGCTGACGCTGGCATTGCACTAGTAGTGTCAAGCCGGTATCAGTTTGGCTGCAAGCCAGGGACTCCGGGAGCAGGGCCAGCGATTAGCACTAGGAGACCAGGACAGACGAGGACGCCAGGCAACCCGCGCCGCTTGCTGGCCAACTGACAACTCAAAGCGAAAGAAGGCAACAAAAAAGAAACCAGCAACGCAACGCAAAGATGACGCACAGTTATCAGACGACAATGCAACCAGTCTCCCGCCTGCTTGCTGATAATGGCGTATAATGACGACGAAGTAAATTGATGGCAGAGGCGGCTGTGGCAGACCAACGCAAAGCAGCCAAAGGGAACGAAAAATAGCCAGTACGATAGAAGTAGAGTTCGTCACAGCGGCGCAGGACGCCTGACGACCAGAGGGTGCGGCGATGAACGCCTCGCTCGCGCAGACAACTAGATCCCCCTCCCAATCGCCCCACCTAACGTGGCTCGCTGACCCGGCAGGACATACATCGGGATAGCAAAATCGAAACAAACCAAGGGAGTGAGGGAATTAATAAGGAAGGATATAAGGAAGGACAGAAAGGTAAATTTGCGGGTCTATCAGCAGTTTTACAGAACAGAACAAACGATTGCAACTAAACGAACTAGAAGCAACTACTGTTATGATTACTGCAAACAATAACGATACCAGGAGTAAAAATTAAGTTCGGCAGAAACGGCCAGATCTAACTGCAACGGAAAAACAACTAACTACTCAGGATCCTGTCGGGAATCGTGTCCACAGTGGAAGCGACAATGAATTTCAGCCAGACATAAACGATAAGCTGAGCGCACGTCTTGCGATAGCGAGATAAAAAAAAAAAACGCAGCATTGATCAGTGATAGTCAACCAATGACGCTAGAAATGATGGCGAGGCTACTACTAACTATAAAAAAAAAAACGTCATTAACATACAACCACGATTATACACGTATGAGTAAGTGGATCAGCAAAAACAATGGGCCGATGCGAGCAGCGTGTCTGGTTGAGATAAAATGGAGGCTATACGACGACGACAACAACAGGCGAGGGAGTTATGGGCAAGATTTCCGTAGCAGGTATGTGCCCATACCACGAGCGGCACGCGTCATGGTCAAGTGGGGCCGTCAAGACACGAATTCACCAACGGGTCACCTCAGAGATCGTGTGCCGTATTGGGTGGACGCCGAATTATCGTCCCTAGAATCATCTTATCTGTCTGACGGCAACAGGTCGAAAACAACTACTAGGACCGGAATTGGAATCGTATAAAGATCAACTTAGATACGTAAAAGCAGATAAATCAAGGCATGACGTGCAGCTCATTACACCTATGACACAACGACGCTGATACTATCCTTTGAGGAACAATGGCCAATAAAATGCATCGAGCAACGAGCCTAAGCAGAAGAAAAAAAGATCTTAGGCCAATGTTTAAGCGGCCGTTCAGCATTCTCCAGGCCATTACCATTGCCATCCCGCAAAAAAAATTATATATATATATATATATACTACTATTATATTAATACGTGCCGGCTAGTGCAATAATATTTGATTGATTAAATCGTATTCATTCGCTGCTATTTCGCACTTTCACACCCACAATTGGACTCATGCTTTTACCGTTCTGCCAGGGGTTTAATTTGCCTTAACGTCCTTTTGCCCCTTCGACCCTCTCGATTCGGCGAGGGCTGAAGGGCGGACGACTGGTGGGACGATGGACTCCGGGGCGCTTCGTTTGACCCAATCATACGTGTACCATTTCATGCTCTATACAAATACCTGTATATGTATAACGACACATACGCTATACAGAGAGAGCATCAATTAGTAATCGAGAGATTGTGTAACATGTTTAAGGAGGCAAGTCGTAGAAAAATTACGGAAGAACAACGATATACTGATAAATTGAGCGTACTATGAGTGTAACTTGTGAATACTCATAGAGTTTGTTAAAATTTTTTTAGAAGGCATAAACTAGAACTTCCTTGACATGATTTGAGTTGCCAGGTGTTTGAATAGGACCAAAGTGTTGATGAGAGTAATAAATCTTGTATTGTTGAATTGTACATATATTTCGAGGGTGCGCTCAACTGTTCGGTGAAACTTCGATTGCGGAAACTTGTACCCTGTAGCTTATTTTTTTTATAATCTCACTAAAATCGTAACCTATGTCCCACTGTGGCTCACTCGCTTCCAATTTGCGGTATCGGGAGTTGGGGAAGGTGCTCGCAGAAAAAACACAAGAGAGAATTCTAGTATACACAATGTTGCAGACGATTTTTTCTCTGTTACATTTGAATTTTCCTAATTTCAAGGTTACTGTGTTGTTTTATCGGCGGGACATCATATGTGCGTAGTCCCTATAGATGACGCTTCTTCGATGATCTCTTGTATTTGACACTATTGAATTTGGTCAAATCCGACATGTGAAAGATATCTATCGTAATAGTAACCGGAATAACCGTGCAAAGCCACGCCATTGTGCCATAACAATAATAAGAATATACTGTAGTATGGTTTATCACCGAGAGAGGGAAATATCGACTCCATTGCGTGTGTCTGTGCGTGCATACATTTTGGCGATCTCCGTCTCTATAGGAGGCGCTACATGAAAGGTTTTTTCTATTCATCTATTATCATGTAGCGCTACGAAATGTATTGTTACTTACTATCGAATGAGTATAACGTTATGCGTAAATAGACGATCTGCCATGCTTACATCACTCGCGTTATAATCAGCTTTCATGGGCTAGACATTGCATTGATCAGCTGATGCAGACCGGTGGAGCGAAATACAAGTAAAAGAAAATAAAGCGAGGAAAAATTGAAACGAAACAAGGAAGAAAAAATTGACAACGATTGCGCCCTGCGATTGTCCGGGTCCTAAGTACCTTGTCACAGCGATGTGACATGTTGATAATAAGAGTTACATGCGTACATATATACTTAGTGTAAGCTAGAGCTATTCTTTCTTATAATTCCCATTGAAACTACGCTGTAGTGCGCTGCTACTATGTTTATAGACATAAAGCGAAACCGTGCGAGTAATAACAAATAGAACGACTTTTAACAGTAAACACATGACAATCCTTGTGTTGACGTCACGGCGTCGAATGTGGAGGAACACTGGTGCGGGAACCCGTCTCGAACAGAAAACGCATGAAGACGACGACGACGACGATTGAGGAGATGCAGCGAGGTGTCGGAGCAGGAAACAAACAAAGGATGAACCTGATAAAATTTGCAGCCGATTAGGAGTTGCGTCTCAGAACGACAAGTAAATGGGAAGTACAGTAGAATATTGAAGTCTACCGTTAGCGGCATAAATACTATGCCAAAAAGAGGAAAGAGTACGGCATGGAAACGACGAAATTTTCGAAGGGTAAACAGGGAAAAAGAATGTCCCACTACTTCCGTAACTTTATTGACGAAAAAGTAAATCGATAAGTAAAGGCGGAAAGCAACACAGCAGTTACCACACTTATTAAACTGAACGATAGAAACGGTATCCGCCGCATTATCGAGCAGGACAAACTGTAAACATTTGATACAAAACAGGACAAATATGCGATATAAAGGCTACAACGAACACCAATAGCTATGATTACTTAAAGTAGACGCGATTTTCGATTGAATCGAAGTAGAAAAAGTCGTACGAACTTACCTTGCAACTAAAGTTATTAATAACGAACGGACCGAGTCGACAGATCGATAGAGAGCCGCACAGAAAGGTGACATACAAAAAAGGAACATGGATTACAGAAATAAAGGCGGTGGACAATGCCGAAGGAAGAAGCAAATTCTGACCCGAAAAGGTAAAATTAACGATGTGAAAAGACTTTTCTTTAGCAGAAAAACAATGACCCGAGAGTATAAACTGTCGCCTGAAGGTAGTATTTACAATCAATTAATAATCATAATAGTAACAAGAATTGTAACGCTGATGAGATCTATATACTTGGAGACCGGCTAGTAGGCAACTTGTGCCATTAAGCCACCAAAACACGTAAAACAGGGACCCATAGGGCGTTGTTAAAAGAAATTAAGTGAAAGTTTACAAATGCCGCTTTTTGATCATGGCATGCCACCATAGCGCGTGGACAATGGAAACTTCACCATAATAAAAATGTCTAAAGCTTGTAGTCAATTATAAGGTGAGCTAGAACTATAAAATAAACGACATAATAGCATTCTGCGGTTTTGCAGTGCCCAGCTTGCCAACACGCTACGTGCAGTATGCTGGCAACGCGTGCTCTCCGCAGTGCTACGGAAAAAGAAAGAAAGGGGCTTAATGCTTGTCAATGCAGCCAGTTAGTCAGGGTTTCAAACTCAATTCGGAGTGGTCACTAAAGGGGCTGCAACATGGCTCTCTAAGGTAGACGAAGTGTATCCAAGTTGGCGACATGACCGCGACAAACATTGTCGACGTCACGAGTCACAATGATAGAATTATGGCATCAAGTGGCCATGGAAAAGGTCCACGATTACGCCCGACCAGACATGTGGCGACGCCTTGAGCTGTCTATCAATCTGAAAACCTTTATCAACGTATGTGCACACACTACCGATCGAGGAAACCTCGCCGTTGGGGGTCGCCACCAACCGTTCGTTCGCCACTTCGAAATTACTCATTAAAATCAACTTTTAAATCAATTGTGACAGAATAATGATGAAAAACTAACTACGTTAAATAGAAATTACGGAAACTCGGGTGTTTACGCCTCGCTAGCGTTAGCTGCAGTAGCCCTTTCGTTCGAACGAATAAATTCAATCATTTAGCTGACAACCCTACCAAACCCACTAACAACAATGAAAATATTACGGTTTTAATTCTAATGGCATCGTATGATAAATGTACACTATTGGTTATGGTCGAACTGCTAGTAATGACGGTGATTGGTTCAGTTCATCATAGTAGTAGTAGTATGATGACGGAAATGCTGGTAAGAAAAGAACTTCAGAGGAAGTCAAACTACCACACTGAGGACCAACATTCTAGCCTCAAAACGTCGGTAAGGTCACGATGATATATATATATATAGACGATGGAAGAAACCTGGAAAATGGGTGACTGATGCGAAACTCGATGCAATAATTATTATTAGATACAATTAAGACGATGAAATAATGATACTCAAACATGATTATTGTTATAATGAGGACACAGAGCTGAGGGTTGATCGTAGCTAATTATACGAGAAGGAAGTGTAAGAAGTAACTGGTAGATGACATAGGCAGTAATTGATTGAAGGTGATTATGATCTTGATGATAAGGACGAGTCAGAAGTGGCTGAACAGAATTGGATTGCAGATCATACAGCACTAAGCAGACAGCGAAATCGTTCGCGGTTTCGTGTTTTCGTGTGTCTGTCGAAGGTATGCCCGAGATTCACGCCTGCAATGGCGGTTTGTAAAGGAGACGATCGAGCGTTCGATGAATGACTATATACATGCATATATAGAGCCGTTGTATGGCAAGGAGAGAAGAAAACGGCACAAAACGAGCATCAACCAATCATCTACATGTCGGAGTAGCGGACGTTATATACACATATATTGTTTTACTAATCATGTAGTAATAGTACCAGCAGCGGTATGTTTTTTTCTTAATCATCCCACAGAAGATACGAAGCAAAATAAAAAAACATGGGGAAAACAGGAACCCAAGTTGAGAACAGCAGCATATATATATATATATACACGATGAGGCACGTGATGGAAAGCATCAGCAGCTCGTAGTAATGGTGAAGAAACGTAATTGCAGGAATCAGACCGTAGCGTAATGTAACTGCCGTGATCAGAGTAGTAGTAGTAGTGTTCTAACACAGCTGAGCTTTGGCTTATCGTTCTACGGCTGGCTGTCGCTTCGAGCCTTCCTGTGAACCGTCGAACGATTGCCGTTAAGACAGGGCAAATAGATGGAAGGGTGTGCTAGAAAAATCTCTGTTCTTTATCGTAGGAATTGAAGCAGTTGATTGGATCAAGCGAGATAGAAAAGCGAATGTAATGGGTGGGTGGGTGGGTGGTCGGGTGAAAACAAGAATTCGTAAGGAGGCACGTCATCATCAACGTGTACGTTAGCCAATACGTGCTATAGGATCACAGTGCGATGATGGTGATGACGATAATTAGAACGATAACATAATAATAAAATGAACATATAACTGTGGCTAGTTTATAATAGACGAATGTATACGAATAAACTGTGAGAAAAAAGAACAATAGTTCATTGGGAGAGACGATTATAATAAATTATCTAGAAATAACAGCAGATGAATACATAGATAAATGTTAACCGCTACTGATATAATAATCACTATATATTAGTGCGTAGTACGACAACACGAACAAGACTGATATCTGATTAGTCAGAAACTCATATTATGTTAGAAATAGGGGTGATAAACTGGCAGGTTAATGAATGTTGGCAGGTGGGTAACGGGTGGACAGACATGATGGTTCTTCTGTGACGCGACTAATTGGCAAGTGATGACCTGACTGAACTGTAGATTGAATTGTATTATATAACATGTGGGCTCACAAACTTGCAACATAAAAAGGGGCGTATAGGCACGGACACACCGGTACAGAGATACGTAACATCACTTTAAAATGTGCACACATCGACAGGCAGAATATCATACGTCACGAACAAGCGCGGTTAGTTTTTGAAAATGCTGAAAGCGGGCGGGCTATTTTGAACGACTGAAAACAGATAAATCAGCTTAAATGACAGGAGCTTTATCGGGTTGCCGTTCTCATTTAGGGAGACCCAGCATTAGCAGAAACCACGTACGAGCGACGCGATTCAAAATGTCATGCAAAATGGTGCAGATAACACAAGTAATAGACAACAAAATAGTACAGTAGAGGAATATATATATATATATATATATATATATATATATATATGTATATATATATATATGAAAGAGTCACACGCACCTGGAAATTTATTATAGATCGTACCCTCTCGTAGAGACAGCAAAATCACACATACAAACCCAATTAAAAGAAACATACATGAGCTGATAACGTGTAAGGCACTAGGGAACACAGAGACCTAAATAAAAAAAATGAGAAATAAAGGAAGTGGGCGGGGCAAAAAATGATTATACATGCTCGAACTAACTCTACAGCCGTTGGCCACATTTCGGCCGGCCCAGGCCGCGCCCACCGGGGATTTTACTTCACCAGCTCCTTCCCGCGCGGAGCCATGTCATGGACTTCATCATGTGGTATAATTACAGCGTGCACGTGGGAGTGTTGTATTAAAACTACAGGACACGGAAAGAAAAATAAGAAGCCCCAAAGGCACAAGTGGTCCAGCGGCACCTCTCTTGTGATAGCAATTCAGTAGCAAAAACCAAAGAAGTAGACGATTTAGTAGAATGATTATATATCAATATATATATATTATTAAACACCGATATATTTAAGGATCATGATTACAATTCTACAACTACCGGAAATAATAACGAGAAAAATGAAGATATCTGAATGATCCAATAAGAAATATTATAAATAACAATGAATCAGAAGAGAGTTACAAAATAGGAAAAAATTATACATATATATATATATATATACACTTACACACTCGAATGATATCACGGGTATGGTGTCATGAAGATTGACAGAAATTAATATCAGAACGGTACGCTTCTTACTGATGATAGAATAGCCCTTAATTTGTCCTAGTCTTTATGGTTATTTATGCCACGGCACAAACAGACATGTAGGTATACTATAAAATTTTCTATATAAATTACTGATTGCAGTGATTGAATTGTGACGATTAGCTGCGTTGTCTCCTAAGGATGGTTAGTAGCTAGGACGGACTTTTGCTAAGAAGGCCACATCGGTAACTGAGTGAATCCTGTTAGCTCAAAAAAGAGTCACGTTAGACTGGCCAATTTTGTGGCTTATTGAAACTACTTCTCTTATCAAAGGCTATTAGATCACTAGGTGGCACTCGACCGTTCCAATGGATTATCTGAATTTAAATTTGCTTGTAACGGCATATTCCAGAAATGGCTGTGTCATGCTTATTCTTTACGATCAAGACCTACCTAGGACAACCTATATCTTCAATTTTAACATCAACTAAGCCTGATGCAATACTGCCCGAGTTTTAGGAATTTACCTAGATAGAAATTGAGCCGTTTATTGTGTATTGAAACATGTGCCCAAAGAAGATTGGCCGGATACAATAGCTGTCCGTGAAATTGACATTCATTCATGTGGATCTAACGGAGTGCTACCCCTCAGCAAATATACATTGGACCAATACAATTCCTTGAATATACTATGAATGGTTCTGTTTGTTGTGGTCCTTTACTCATATGCCTTTCGAACTGCTTTGATAAGAATTTAACTTTAAATTTCATTTTGTCGGACGTCCATCTTAACCTGTGTTCACTGCTCTCCCTTTGTTAACATGACACGTTATATTGCGATCTCAATTACGTTACGTGGCTGGTTTTTAATAAGAAATAAACTATTGTGAAGCTGTCGGAAATCAAAGTTAAGTTACTGCTGGCTATTTTTCATAGTCCTAGACGCCAGGACGAACCTAGCCTAACTGGCGGAAGTGGTTCTTAGTAATCAATGTACAATATGTACCTATTTATTCCTTCATACGACGTAGGTCCGTGCTTTCGCGCCTTTTATTTGCCGCAGATATTACAAAAATACATAAAAATGAAACCCCATTCATTGTTATTCCGAAATGCCGGATCTTGATCGGCCGAGATATGCAGAAATGTACAGGAGAACATACCTCGAAAATATATTAGTAGTACTATTATATATATAATAGTACCAGAGGTACTACTACGTATAAGCTCCAGACTGCGAGAATAACATAGACATGAGATAATGATGACGAATTAAATTTACTAGACTATCAACGTGGCACGACTAAACAACTACTTTTCAAGAATCATTATGACCTTCGTTTTACTATTGTATGATTGATTATGACGGGAAAACGCGAAATACGAAGCTTGCATCTGAGCGCCTTGCAGCGAGTGGACGAGGCATCAAAATTCGATGTTTTTTAGCGACGCCACCACTATCTGTCGTAGTTTTTCAACGATATCCTGTAATCAAACGAGTTTGATTGCTGTTGACGAGTAAGACACTTCGATTTGAATTACAGCGACAAGCGTACTGAATCCAGATAAACGCTATATTGTACATCATAGATAGAAGTTCTGCAAGGATTTCAGCTGACCTCCCTGAAGACTATGCTAGAGGAAACTTCCCTATCTTTCGCTAAATTGTATGTAAGTATGGTAACTGATGGCGATCACTTTGGATTACAGCAGTGCGGTAAAGCGACTACGCAAAAATAAGTGTTTTGCGACATCTAGACTCCTATTCATTACGTAGGAGAAAATTATTTTGACCGAATGGATTTTTCTGTGTTTTTTTTTTGGGCTTCTTGCGTCGTATTATCCCACGCTAGACTTCCGCGAAGATCACCCTAATTGACAGACGAAAACAGCACTGAACTCATCAGTTGATTATTATTCAGCTGAAAAAGGCGAAAGGCATGTCGAGCTAGAGCGGAAGATTATGACAGAGGACCATCAATAGTTAAATTCCGTTAATTTACTCAGTAGCTTCATGGTAGCTTGAGTAGAAGTGAGTATACACAGTATATAGTATAGTACAGAGTGAGATGTATGCGATGCCAGTCATGATTCACTGAGGTCGCATTCAGTTTAACATTGTTGTGCTGAGAAGGTACTTGGGCGTACCGCTGCTGCCCTAAAGACCAGTCGTCATCGAACAACATGAATCAATGACATGCTATTCTCTGACAATTCTAAATTTGGTGAAAGGGGGGGGGGGGGGGTTGAAACATCTTAAGCCATCTTAAGACACAATTGATAGTACCATCGCTTCTTCTACAACTCACCTGTATATTTATCTCGGTCTGGAAGCAATAGTTTTCATTCAGTACGACATATAATTAGCAAGTTGGCACTTTGTGCGTGTACATTTTGTGAAAAAAATAGAGCAGCAGGACACCCCAGATTCGATGAGCATAGAAGCAAGAGATGGCTGTACTTGTTTCGATACGGCTAATAACAGAAACATGAATATACGATTCAGAATTAAAAAAAAAAATTGTATCTTAAATAACAGAAGTGTGTCTGTGAGTAACTAAAGATTCAATAAGAGGTAGGCGATACGAAACGTTTTGTATTCTAGTACGCGCTGTTCTGAAGCTAAACAAACGTTTCTTGTCTAAACATTTCTCAAACGATTGATCGTATGCTTGCGTCGGCCGTGCATCACGCCACAGCCGACCGCCTCCGCTTTATGCGAGCAACGAAAATAATAAATAACATAATTTACAATAATATTTATAACCTGTGTTGTGGTCTTGACTTGATCGGGTCAGGCATGGCTGTCTGATAGATCAGTGTGTACCGATCATAATGTTAAGGCAAGGAGAATTTTTCCCTTACCGACTCAAGGTAAAGTCGGTGAGGGTAAAATTTCGAGACGATTTCGATCCACACAGCGGCGATGTGCAGATTTGTTTGTATTTTTCTATAAATGCGAAGGCACTGTAGATATTGTAACATATTCAAAAACAAATTTTGTTTAACTTTTCGTGTATTTTCGCTTATCAATTATTAGTTTTTCTATCCTTAGTCTTGCAGTAGGTTGCTAGCTTGGCATAAAATATCCTTGGCACAATCAGTCAGGTCATAACGCGAAACCGGCTTCAACAATGGACCGACCTTTTTAGAACTAGGACTGGCCATTCGTGCGCCTGCCCCGTTACAAATGTAAATTTTTTTCAGCCAGGGGTTTACCTGAGCATAGATAACCTGTGTTGTGGTCCCGACCTCATCCCGTCCTGCGGACCGATTGCTGGACCACCCACTCGCCTGCGACTGGCATGGTGTGCTCTTTTGCGCGTGACCGAATCAAAGATCTGCCATCGGTCATAAGTAGGCGTTAAATACAATATGTCGATTTCGTTGCCTTCAAATGTGTTTTCCGCTGCCAGAATTACCCATGTGCACATCCGCTGATGGCAAACCAGGCTGCAGTGCGATAATATTAACCATGATGTTATTATATATATATATATAAACTAATATTGTAAGTGGAACAAATAGAGTTGAAGAGGAAATTAGTGAAAGTGTCGCCGTGCAGTGGCAGCGAGGAGAAGAAACTCGTAGTACATAGGACAGCCGCTCTAACATAGCATCACATTCACTACCATGAAGAAAGACATGTTTAAGAAAATTGGAGTGATCACTTATTCTATACACAGAACCTAGTAACAGCAGATAAGTCCGAAGCCACAGCTGTAAACGGTACGGGGTCAACTGCCCGTCGAAAATCGCTTTTGGTGTCTCCAGAGGCCTCTTCCAGGCGATCGACATGTAACTGAGAACAAAAGTAGAGGCTACTGAAACGGGAGTTAAAAATGACCGCTTTTACCACTGGAATGGCTACTAGACCACCTGCTATTACCCTTTATTTCTCCTGTGTAGTAAAACTGATGGTTGGGTGCGATTCCAAGCCCGGTCGGGTCATCGAGTGGATACGAAGTTCGCTAAAAGAGGTTGCCTCGAGTGGCTAGACGCGACTGCGCGGAATCGAATCAACCTTTAGGTAGGCAATATTAATTAAAAAAAAAACACCACTACGATAACGATACTAATATTTATTAAATAATAGTTACCATAATATATTATTACTATTAATATATAATAATATGTAACTGGAAATTAACCTAGCCAGCGTCTCCTTGAGGTCTTTGGTGGAGTTAGGCACAGGTATCGCAATTATTTTCGTACTCCTTGTTGATGTTGGGTTGTAGATACTATTTAAAAATATTACTAACCCTAATAATAATATTAATAACGAAGAAGAAGAAGGGAACATTATGAGAATAATAACAGTAATATAATAAATACTATTACTATTACCGAAACTATTATCATAAATAATAATGAAATGCTAAAATATAACAGTAATAATTATACTTAAATAAGAAAGATAGCAAGAATGTACTTCGATGAACTTTGCTGAGCTTTGGACGTCCTCGCATTGACCTCCGATTGACAGCTACTTGATCGACTTGATGACCCCTTTAAAGGTCAATAGGAAGCTCACTGTGCGACAAGTCATGTTGGCCGCCGTACGTTAATCCGCGTGTTTCTCTCAGACCGGCAGGCTCTTGTTCTCCCGTCGTGTGTCTTCGCGAGTTTGCAATGTAAGGCTGTCTTCCCGTGTTCGCTTGTCTCGAACACGTAAGAGGTGGATTGCCCCAACGCCTGTCGCTGTGCAGTTTATGAGCGGTTATTAGACGAATAATTATCAATAGAGACATGAGTTAAAGCGGCAGAAGGAAAATAGATAAAGCCAATTTCCCTGACCTTAGTCATAATCATATTATAAAGGTCCTGTTGAATGGTTTCGCTAAAGACACCGTTACACCAGCTATAGCTTGATAATATGTTATATCATGATAATAAAGAGCGGGTCGGTTGAGAGTAGCTGAGGCGATAACAGGATTAAAGAAGACGATGCCATCCCGAAATTGAGGAACGCATTAGAGGAAAAATCGCGGAACATGCGGAACTGGGGGGGGGGGGGGGGGGGGGAAATAGCACAGAAATAATCGACAGGAGGAGCGTAAGGGGCAGAAATCCCGAGGAAGCGCGAACCTGCACGCGCGCGAATCGAAATAGCCAGATAAAGCCAAGGTGAGCATCGATAAATATGGCGGGGAACGAGACAGTAAGGCGAAAAAACTAGAGTCTTAACGATAACTAGGCCCATTATTATTGCTATTATTAAAACTTTAAATCTCTACTAGATTGTTATTGTCTTATGAAGAGCGAGCGCGCGAGAGAGCGATCAGACATATATAGGGACAAATGAAAGGGCATGCCAATTAATACCGGCAGAAATGATAGATAGATTCGTTTACACATGAAAAGTATCCGAAAAATGTACAGCTACATGGAAGAAAGACATGATTGTTGCAGGAACACATTTCTTCTCCACAAAATAAAACAGAAACGCGCGGTATAAAGCGGTTTCATGTGAACGACGCCTGCTTGGAAAATAAATGTATCAGCAATAGCCGGTAGGAGCTAAGGCGCGGAAGCGATCTGATGGCAGCCCTTTGACTTAAGATTTAAAACTCGTCAAGGCTACCCGGGAGTACTGGAGATGACAATAATTATGAAAAAAACTTAGATCGTTGTAATAATATAGTTAAGTTGGATGGTGGTGTGCTTTATTTTCACCGGTGATTGATTGTATGACAGATAAACACATCGTGAAATATAATCATTGGGAAGCGAATGGGGGGGATTTGTGGTGGAATCATTAGAGGCGTCCGGTGACCTTTGTTACGATGTTGTTGTGTGCGAGGTGAGATTTTTTGACTTTTTTATTGTTAGCTATACAAGAGAATTGAACGATCCTGATGACCGATGGATATTAACGAAGGCTTTGTAAAATCAATATGACCTGCCGAGTTGACAACGCCGCAGCATCTGTTAAGATGTCACGCGTTTGACGGGAAGGCTACAACCTATAAGGGATTAGTAATAATGTCCTCCAGCTTTACGGGTACACAGTAATCGACGCTGATGATGTATCGATGATTGGAAATGTGGACAAAACAACATGGGCAGAAATACACAGAATCAGAAAATCGATCGGCGGTTTTTTGGGATATGACACATTGTACACGTAGATGGGCGGATCAAAAGTATTCATGCACAGAAAAAGCTTCAACGATGGACTAAGTAGACGATAAAAATCATCAGTACGATGATGAAATGAAGATATAACTGTGACAATAATACACATCAATAGCTAGGAATGGAAGCTAAACATTTTGTCAATAATTGTCTATTTTCCGATACCCTGAGTGATCAATTTTAGACGATGCGAAAATGAAAGCTGATACACCAGAAGCATGAGTAATTGAGCGCTGCCTGACGCCAACAAAAGCGTCAAATCGTAAAGTGGCAATTACGTAAACAAGAAAAAAAAAACAAACAAACTGTGGTGAGAAAGTTTTTCAGAGCAAACGGAGATGTAATACACCGACGAGATCATCTGGCGAAAAAAGTGTCAACGTTGAAACCTAAGGCGAGAAACGACGCCCACTTCAACTGTGTATTGAAATATAAATAGAATTATCAGAGAAGAGCATTGCTGTACAATTGTCGCAATTTCGAGGAAATCATTTGCCAATTGCTATTTTGTGGGATAAATATAGAAAACGTACCAGAATATAAGAACGAGACCTATTGTACAAGCGCCGGCGTTTGGCGGATCAATATGCCTGCTAAAGCATGGCCTAAAGTGGTCAGTTATTATAAGGTGGCGAATTAAAGGTAGTGTTAACGGGCACACGCTGTAGCTGAACCAAGTGACCGTTTTTAGCCAATGCCGTTGCATCCAACAACTTATCGCCAGATGCTTGTTATGTGGGCTGCGAGAGGTCAAGTTATCTATGCGAACTACGCTCTACTTTAAAGTTAAGGGTTGCCAGCCCAAGGGAAAGCACTGAAGCGCCAGGGACTCTAAAGTATGCGGAACAGTGGGTCTATTAGCTGCGATAGTAGGTCATGTCGCTAGCGTAGCCAACACGCTGCTCCGCTTTGTGCGCTCATTGTTAGATGTACATTCCCAACGCCAGATTCCGCCTAATTCCAATAGCGTGTCATTGGATAGCAGCCGCACACTGCAGTTCTTCCTTGTGCCGGTTTCTACTTTGCAAGCAAGGAATCCGAAACTTCTCAGCAACTTTTGGGCGTGACCACGCACGAAGGGGCTTTAAAATGGGTTTACGTTGCTGAGCAGGTGAATCGCTCAAGGATCTACTGAAAGCTGTAGGCAGGACAAATTCGTATTGTTCTAATTAATCATGACACACACCTCAGAGGATCGTTTTTACTTCAGTCCTTATTATGGACGTCCAAATTACGGATGTTATTTTTACAGCTGAAAGACAGTCAAGGCTTCGTCGAACTGCTCCTGTTCAGTAACATTTTTGTCGGGCTACTTTTCTATTGATCTCGGATACTGCTAGGGTTGTCGATATAATTCTAGTCTTATGATTCTGTAGTAAGAGAACAACAGTAATGTAATTAAAAATGAACGGATATAGAGAAACACTCGCAGGGTTGAGTGTTTAGAAGAGCTTGATAATAAAAAATATAGTATAATAAAAAAAAAGATAATCCAGCCAATTGCCCCGTGATTTTTCTCGACCTTTGATCTTCAACCTAAACATTAGTCAACACGATACATCGCATTATTCCTTGAAGGTTCCTTACCAACTAATGTTCCAAACGTAGCAAAAAGGCTGGGCGAAAACCATGCGTTAGGTCGAACCCGTGCATATTTCGCCATGAAAAATTGTTCGGGACTGCTCAGACGTCGAAGCACAAGGGACACGGAACACCAGGTGGAACCAAAATATCAAACACAGCATCGTGCGTGATAAGATACACCACCGTCTGTTAACGTGTGTAATCATACGAAGCAGTCTTTTTCTCAGGTCACGTGCTACAACAGCGCGTTCAGCTTATAGTGGGACTGACGTCGAAAGTTCTGAGACTACGGGAATAAGTAAGTAACAGAGGCAGAAAAGAAACGTGATTGAAAACCGGATGAAAGATAAGTAAGGTAGATGTAGAAAAGGAAACCTGCACGGACAAAAAATAACGCTCAGATAACGAAAATCGAAGACTAAGCACGTTTGCTGGCCAACATGATTCTTGATCAATGAAAACACAACACGACTAATGTAATAGCAGCGACAACAGAGAATTTATCTAGCAAGACATAATCTTTACCAAATAACGGCATCGAGCACCATGTAAAACAACAAGCCAAAACAACAAATGATAACTATTGGAAAATACCCCGACATCGATCATGCACATCACGAAACAGACGAATCAAAAGGAACCTGGTCATTGTTCAGTACTTCTCTGACAGAATAATAGAGAACAGAGGCCAGATGACAACGGAAGATCTTGGAATTGCACCCATGTATTACTCTTAAAATGAAATAGTAATTTGCAACGCCAACTCAAAGACACACAGAAAAACATGTCATGGTCTACATACACCACAGACTCGGAACACGTGACCGACCAGCTCACACAGGGGCAATGCTGCACAAATATTCGCGCACACACACATACACACACACATATAGATACACAAAATGAAGCGAATGTAAACCGTTACATATACATGATAGATAAATATATACATGAAAATGATGAGAGACATTTGGACACGAGCGGTCATAAACAAAGAAAACGTAAGGAAGCCGAAAAGAACAGAGAGAAAGCGAGTGAGAGAGAAAGAGAGAAAGGAATAGAACGTAATCGAGAGAGAGCGAGCGAGCGAGCGAGAGAGATAGAAACCATGGGTGAGGAGAAAAAACACCACAGTGCCGATTACATCATATGAGCAGAGAATATGGATACGATATTATTGAATAATCTCACCATAATTTGCCTATTACTAGTAGTATCTGTTAATAATTAAATAAATACTTAAACAATAATAAGTAAAATTCACTTAATCGTGTGTTCTTTATGTCTAACTGTGGCAGACAGATAGTTTACGAAATAGATGTACAATTTCGGTTCCGTAGGCAAGCAACCAATGCCAGCTCGGTTTTTAGTAATTTGTCTATTCTCGGTAGAAATGATTGACTTGATTTTTATGTTCGAAGCGATTATGAAATGGCCGTTTTCTTCGAGTTGTTTCGAAAGTGACATAGCACAAATAGAAATGAGAGCGTAGAGAAAATCGACTTGGATACATATATACTGGCACGTTTGTGCTAATACTTTAAATGACTAATAAGTAATGCGTTCATGAAAGAAACAGGCTGTTGTTGGTTTGTTTGTCTGTTTGTTTTTCTTGTCGAAAAAGATTTTTTATCGTTAACAGTTCATCCTTCGGTCCGCCTATATGCTTAGCGATGTTGGCGGCTAAGGCCAAAAGAAGGACCTCCGGAAGTAATCTTATAACGTTCTCCTCTTTCATTTAGCTGCACTTTTCAGAAAATCAGACCTGTTTTGTAGTGTGAAGAAGGGTTTACCTGCACAAAATGATGAATTTTTTCGAAAGCGACACGCTTTCTATTTCGAAATCGGAGTTTTATTACGAAAACCGGTACAATTCTTTTCGCAAAGACCTCTACACTAAGCTGTCTATTACGACTACGATTATTATTCCAGAACGGTCTCTCAATAACGTTCTAACGTTATTCTATATTGGCATGATTTTGGCAAATTTTTCACAGATGAACCGATAGAGAAGTATTATTAAGAGTCGACTAATAGACTGAGTGAGAGATATCCATGTTTGAAGACAATTTGTAATTTCGGGCAAAGGGAAAAAATGAAACCGAGCTTGCTAATCGAAACAGAGCTGCAAGATGTACATTTGCCATATAGGATGCAGTCCCCTTTGACTCAGGGGGCGCATAGTAGGCTAAACTATACGCCGGGTCACTGAACTGAGACGCCGCACTGCATAAAAAAAACTGGGTGTTTAGCGTTGCTTCTGTTCGGATTAGAGCATTCGTAAGGCGTATTTTCTGTAATTATTTGAGTCAGCCTGTAGAAGCCGCAGGATTGGGACCGCCAGCGACAGGTAGGGAGGACCCTATCCTTCGAAGTAGCCTGAACTAAGCTGTCTTCAACAAGAGCTGACCCTTAATCTATGCACAGTACAGACTAAATACAGAGAAATATATAGGCAATTTCTATTAAAGACACACTGAGTGGAGTCCTTCGCAGCTCTTTTCGACTACCACTGCCATTGTGACCCTAAGAGGTGTGTCTGATCGGAGCTATTCCAAGTCATTCGCTCACTACCAATAGTCACATATCGGTATCGTAGGAGTGTCCACTATCGTGAATCATATCAACGCACGATGTGGAACAAGCTACACCAGAAACCGTTTTGTAGGCCAATCCCCGAATAGCGGCTAACCCGAGAAATTTGTCTGTGTGTTCTGAGCTCCGTTGATGATTGTGTGTAGTTCTAGTTTGCTGAAGACTTGAGAATCCCTTGAGTTTTCGTCACAGATATCCGTTTAGATGAATTAGTCGTTTCCAGGGAACAGCACGGTAATATCCTGTGCTGTGTTAGACAGAAGAGTTGCCAGCGAGACGCTTCATCCTTTCACTGGCGTCGCTGAAAAGCCATTGTTGAAACAGGTGATTTGGAACCGGTCGCCAAATTTTTGCACCCCCAAGCTTTTATTGTTCATATAGGGTTTGGGTAATGCTGTTTTTGTTCTACCGGATACAATATGAGCAAACCGTATTCATAAACTATGATTTTCTTACGTCCCAGCAGAATCGACGGTTGATTACGAAGAATCACAGCTCATAGAGCGTGGATATACGTTTTTTGAGGGTTCGGCTAAAAAATGTTTATGTTGCGTGCGCATTTCGATTGCGCATCGGATGAAAATATCGCTTATCTGGACACTCGGTTCAGAGAGACTGGCTACAAAGTGGACGTCTTTTACGGCCCTGTGATCCATTTCGATCCTTTAAATCATCGTGTGAAATTTAATAATATAAAAAATAATAGAGAAGTTGAAGCTTTGGCTATGTTTACCATGTCTGCTAATTATATGTATTTCAATTATATGTTTCAAAAAAATACTGAATCCTGCTGATGAGTGCACATTGTCGCAAACTGAAACCCCTCATGGCGATACGGTGAACGAAATACAAGACGTCAAGCATTATAGCAGGAACAGTTACTTGACTCTGACATCTGCTTCTCTGAGCAACGTCATATCGTTATAGTGGACTTAAGATCAGTGCGCAATGTCTTGGGTAGCTTGTCATGGGTAACAAGCCCGGAGGAACACAGCAGAAGCAACCCATGCTAGGGGATGGCTGACGTATTTTCAGGCTAATCGCTGTTGAGACGCGAGAAGGATTACATACAGCAAGGGTTACATCGAAGGATCTGAGTTTCAAGAAAAGGATACAAATTCGTCAACAACAGCCAAAACCCTAGCGATAAATCACTATAGACGACATTGTATCGGTGCAAGGGAGGACTTAGGGAAAAAGGTACAATCGTCCGCACATCGCCCAGAAGGGGAGTCCAGACGCAAGATATGATAGGAGTTGTTTTAATGCGGACAACTGGAATTTTGGGCATGTGGCATTGTCACAGAGTCAGATTCAGCATCATCTCAACACAGAGAGTAATGCCAAAACAAAACACTAGTCGAATAATAAATATTGAATATCTTCATCCCTAATTATAGTATCGGAGCGATCAAAATTTCGCCAAATAATTCGTGTGCACTCAAAATATTTTTTTCTATAATCATAATATTAAATACGATAACGTTTTAGTCTCTTGGCCACATCGCACTAATTATAACATATGTTTTTAGACCCGGTGGGTTGCTTATGTCCAGCCTCTATGTGTTCGAAACATAAAAGTTTCTATATGTCGATAAAAGAACGACTAAGACATAAACAAATGACTTCTAATCATAATTCATGGTCTTAGACTAAAGGGGAAATTAGGGCAACCGAATGCAAAACTCGACAGATGTCGCTAGATACTGATAGTAGTATTTCGAAAAAACTTTTATTTAGAGAAACCCGTACTTTTTGGAAGAATCTCAAAGGGTAATCGTCTGAAAGTCTTTTTTGTATCGCTGTGGACGTATTAACGTCTCTTTGCTTGCTTGCGGGCGTGACACCGAAAGATCTATCTGAAGTCACAGCAGCGAAGTCGTGTTAACAATGAGTTAGTCCGACGAAATAACGGTCGTCTACCAGCTCATTTTCGTGATCTCATCAAATTGACTATAGAGGAAGATAACTTCAAGTGCAGGTATGCGTAAATGTATTAACTTGCGTCTTTATGGAAAAAAAAATCGGTCAAGTTACCGACGTGAACAAACAAAATCGTATCAAGTAGTCACAATAAATTATTGCTTGTCTTTATTTAGAATTTTGAAAATGCCATTTTGAACCGTCGTGGTGCACGATCTGTATATTTGAAACTAGGAGCTGCTATTGAGAGAACATAACTAAGGAGTGTTCAACCCAAACAGTGCCTCCGGCTCGGTACCTGTGAATAATGTAGGCCATCGGGACGGCAGGAATGTAGGTTGATAACACTTAATGATCTTTAACAGACAGTTCCATCACTATAGAGATTCATCTTGATTATCATCAAGGATTATAGTGTCTACGGTAAACCTCGAATACATAGGCTCCACAGTATCAACATCGTCACATTCAAACATACAGCTGTTTGTCGGACAAATGAAGTAAATACCGAACAATCCTTTCTGGTAGGAGCAGATTTTAGGTGTGGACGTGCGATTTCTTCTGCAAGCTAAACTCTTTCAACTGAATAGTGATGCCCGACAGCAGCGGAGCATTTCTGTTTATCTGTCCTCGCAATAGATCGAATCCAGAACTGCAAATCAATCTCTTTTGTAAGCCAAGTAGCTCAACAACGCCGGAACTTGTAATCCCAATGGAGTCTGCGGATATAATCGTCCCCGGTGTGGAAGGACATGTTTTTAGTCGATACAGAGGAAAGCTGACCTACATGATTTTAAGTGACCTTAGTGCTAGCCTGCATCACTAGTTAACGCTACTCTATTTCTAATCTGTTTATTACAATTTGTACTGAAGTTTATCATCCAGATAAAAGCTTCCAGTGCGCGTGCCCCACATTCACACCTGTGGTTCGTAGGACGAAGTATATTTCTGCCGTGGTCTCTAATGAGGCGGTAAATGCAAAGGCATCTCCCTGTATGCAAAAATAGACAGCCTTGGTAAGGAATAAGAACAGTAAGCGAACGACAAGAAAGAAAAAGCCAGTAGACAATATTAGAAGTAAATCGTATGAATTTTTATTATGTTGACGCAAGTATATCAGCTTTCGCTTAAATCTCATACCTGAGGCACTTTATACCATTTAATGTAAAACAAAAATCGAACGATTACCAAACAATCGGAACTAAGCGTATCCTTTATGTATAGGTATGGTCTAATATCAGACGGTTGCCACTCATGTAGCTCTTTTATGTAGAACTTATCAACGAACTATATTACACTTGGTGAAAGAAGGTTGCATTAGAAATTTAATTTCATTTTATTTTCCATATTCTCCCCTCGAGTTCTACCCTCATCAGCGCAACAATTATTGTACCCCTTGTGCGATAGCGATGAAGGCAAATATAGAAAAAAGCTTTGAACAACAGCGAAATTACGCTACGCCATTAGAAAGTCATTCCGTTAAGGCTGAGCTAAGTCTGGCAAGGTCGGTTCTTTACAACTGGCCGGGTTTAGACGAAGTAAACTGGGGTTGATGTCGTTAAGGGAAGTTATCTAAGCTCACCTCGTTTATATTGATCCTGCCGAAGTTTGCTCTGTTGAAGTAGCAAATTTATAAAATTTGTGATATTTAAACTATTACTACTACTACTACTAATTTGAGCGAAGGTTTAGCCGAACGTTACAGCTTCCGTTAAATTTTAACCAATAAAACAAACAAATAATAAACTGCTTCGTAGGGCACCTTTAACCGTGTTTTTTTTTTTAATTTTACGGAACACTCCGGACAAGTGATAGAAATACGAAAACACGACTATATTCGAAATATTATAATTCAAACGAAGTTTCCTAATAGTGAAAGTTCGTCAAAGAGTGGTAATGATGTCTAAGTGAAATCCATATTCAAAGAAGTCTAGCTGAAGAAAGAAATATAAATGCTCGTTACAGACAAGCGATCCAGATGCATAAGGTGGAACGATGTATAAATTACGTTTTTCTAATCTGTAGTAGATAATTAAGTTGTTCGTGCTATCTTCCTGTTAAATCAATACGAACGCGTTTTTATAAACCGATATTTGGAATTTGGGCGCTCTTGATACACCTCCCCTACCAGAAACAGCAAGCTCTATGAGCCTCCGTCTTTCAAACTTCTCTCCTGCTTTAAATTGTAACTATAATTCTGTAGTTAGGTTTGCTTTTGTAAAACAGTTAAAAATGTGCCGCTGAATATATTTTCTCAAATCCAGAATGCGGTTTAAGGAAAGAAAATAGAAAAAAAAGTATACTGCTATCATTCAGTAAAGTCTGACCGTTATATCAGAATTACATTCTATACCTACACAACAATTATTAGCTTGGAACACAGGTACTTTCAATTTATTTATTAATGTTTTTTTTCTTTCACTGTTCGTTTGCTTCTATAAATTAATCGAAAATGTTCTCTTTGTCATCTGTAGATCCATCATAGTTTTTGTGTAATAACTTTTTTACCTTGAGTTTTACCTTAAGAAAGGCCAGGTGAAAAGGAGTGCACCGATAATATTATCGTGTACACTAAGAAGACTACTCAACACTGGTTTGCAAAGCTGAATGATCATCTACCCCGCCTCAACCATCTAAGATCGATAAGGACAGACTGAGCGCATCCTTGAATAAAAACGGCGAGCAGACGGATCGTAAATTGGGCAAGAAAAGGAGCTGCAGTCATAGAACCATCTGGAGACACTTTAGGTCTATGGATTTACTGGAGTTGGCGTTCCCTATAAACTGGGTGAAGATCCACTTGACGGCAATACGCAGTCACAATGACAGGTTTCTAGTCAGCATTGTTACTGGCGATAGAATGTGGTGCGTGCATGTCAATATGAGATAGAGAAAGGAATAGACGGTTCTCGGAAATACGCCTTCGCCCGACCATGAAGGATCATGAAGTAGCATGAAGTAGATCCTAACCTTAACAAGACAATTGTTTGCATGTAATAGAATTAGAGGGATCTTATACACTGAGAAATGCTCGCGTAGTACAAGACAGTCAAAAAGCATCCGTATACGACCCAATTACGTCAAATAAACGTAGCTATCTAACAAAAATGGCCTAATAAACAAGACGAAGCTATCTTGCTCTACAACAATGCCAGGCCGCACATGGTCAGTGGATGGTCTCTAGGCTCCGTTCTTATGGATAATTATTTTTTTTTTTGATTAATTGCAAATGAAGTTAATAACCATACATTTAAGAGTGAAGAAAACGGAAGGGACGAATTTTTCACCATCATATCTTTACGTTTTTGGCAACAAGGAATAGGTAAACTGGTTTATAGATTCAAAGGATTATGACAAGGAATTAATTTATTATTTACATAGTAAATTAATTTCTTGCTGAAATTGGAGAAAAGGGCATTAACAAGGAAAACATTTTACTCGCTTAAGCCCGCTAAACAATAGGTTTGTGCGTAGAAGTGTACAGGTCTTCGTGTAAACCAACCCTTAGCGACACTTACCTCAAGAAATGTTTTCTTCTTTAGCAACAGAGCCTCTTGTTTAAGTTTTTCGAATTTCTCTTTTTCTAATTGTAGACATACGGTTTTACATTCACCAATTACGTTCAGAGCTTTGGACCTGTTTTATAAAAAAAAAAATCTTGTTAATGAAATACATCGACAGTATATGTAGGAAACACAGTCCATGTCCTACTTTATAAGCCTTACTTGGAAGCTCACTTTAAATGAAAAGATATATACAATTGTACATATATGTATATATATAAAGTTATCAACAGGCAAACCTTGTCTTCGAGTGCGGCTTGCCTCTGCACGATCAAACGCCACACCTCGGACCGCGTAGCTTTCTCAGCGGTGTGCATAGCCTTGTCTGCGAGTATGCTGTGCAGGAAAATAAAAAATCTTATTTCTAGTTCCAGCTTTCTTTGAAGTCGCGAATGAAAAATTGCGATATCATCAATCATCTTTGCTGGCATCTTACCGCTTGAGTGAGCTTCGGCTCTAAGAAAGCCTTCACGTTCAGCCTTCTTTTGCTGCTTTTCCTCGAGCTGTTTATTCGCCCGCGCATTCCGAACTCCTTCCTTCGTGACCTCAATTTCTGCTTGCTAAAAAATCAAACATCTTATCAGTGTCTTATTAGTTACGGATAATAAGGCTATTTGCTGGGTTGGATAGCTCGAGTGATCTGTGTATCAATTCGTAAACGAAAAAAAGATTCTCTTTGTATATTGTAAATATTGGCAAGAAATATAGGCAGTGCACAGCCAACATATATAATTTGTTTTAAATATCTTCAGCAGTCCTTAAGCTCATGAAAACCAACATATTTAATAATGCTAAAAGTTCAACTGAGACACACACTTGCCCGAAGTTTATTCTCGACTCTTCGTCGCTTCTGGATAAACCATGTCGCTTGTTTTCTTATCTCACGAAGCTGCTCTGAAACCTGTAATTATCAATTTGCAAAGATGGTCACCATTAATTCAGTGCACGGCAAACTGAGCCGAAGCTCGAAAAAATACAAAAATAGATAAAACTCTTATAGTAACGGTCTTAGTAAATGGTTGGCTTTGTACGGCCATGTTGGAATTCATCTCAAGGTCTTTTTTGGAACGAATCTTTATATGTGCTACTAAAGCGGCTCTCTTCTCTGCCAGCTGCACGGTTACCTCTTCCTCTGCTGTCTTCAACTGCTATATGGACTAATTATAGGTCCCACGCAGCTGACATAAAGGAAAGGTAATACAGCATAACTTGGAACAAGGAATCAGAGTGACGCGTGAGAAATCAAATTTACCTGATATGAGCCGGTTTTCCGTGAAGATAAAACTGAATACTAGGAAAAGTAGGTTCTAATAATAAAAAACCGACACGTGTGGCCTCACGTGAGTCTTTATGCACCTGGGAAATAGCCTTTCCAGCATGAGGCCAATGTATCAAAATATAGGTGTCGTTTATCGTTGAGCAACATTATACTCACGTAAATAATTGGCTTTCAATTTGTATTTTTATTAACTAAACGTATGCATTTAGCACGACTTCTCCTTTCTAATTTAATATCTATTTCGGAAATGATATTACGCGGTAGCTTATTTTAGAACGCGGATGAACGTGCACCCCTTCTCAAAGTTCGCTAACAGCGTTATTATCCGATTACGCGGATCCTTGTTGGAGTATTCAAATGTGTTTACTGGCCAATCTACAGTAGATAATTATAGATCATATTTGTTATGATCATGGTTGAGCGCATTTTGACAACTTAACTTTAACTTCCGATAACGAAACTCTGGCATGCGTGTTGTTTAAAGCTACTTACCTGTTCAGTTTCGAGTAGTAATGTCTGCTTAGCTAGATGAGGGTCGAATCGCTCCCGAGTAACGTTAATCTGACATAGGCGAAGTACTGTTGACATCTTTTCTGAAAACTGTCGAAATAAGCCAACCGCACACGTAGAGGAACTGATAAACAAAAAAAAATTTACGAATATAAAGTATACGTTGCGTTACAAACAGTAATAGCCGACTCTCACCCTGCAGGTAGAGTATGGGCAACTCTTCAGCGAGTGATACAGAGCTAATTATGAACAAAATATCCTGCGATGAATTATTCCCCCATTGTGATTGTAATATGCCCCTTTTATACGATCAAACTGCCACGTAGATCCTTGCCACGAACGAGTACGGTTTGTTAGTAGTATTTTGGAATTTGTCGCGAAATAAAATTGCGAGTATTTTACCTGCAGGTTTATTTATACCTTTAGACCTTTATTTATAAAGTGTCCTTCTTTTGTAATGTAGAGTCATTTTATTGCATCGATGTTAGTCAGAAGGATATTTTTTATACGACGATTTGAAATGAGTATCTGCTCTAATTTCGCCTCATATATTCGAGGAATTCCTACCGTCTATAAGTTGCACAGTTCTTAATAGCGACAGTAAACAAGTAAAACCCATTAGGCCATTGCTGAATCACGCTTGAAGCATCATAACACAGCCTAGTAAAACTAGGCTGCCAGGTTGCTATCAATAATTGTTCCGTGTGCGGTATATCCACAGTTGTTTTTTGAAATCTGAAAAGTGACTGAGCCCCATAAGATCGAGTCCTGTAAAATGGAAAAGGATGAAAACTTGCTTGTTCATATCGCCCGACCACCCGCTTTTCTAATGTTTTTTTTTTTTTTTTTACTGCAGAAAATTTAGAAAGGACTTAAACAAATGTTGTCATAACAAAAAAGTCCCCGTGATTGCTTAACCATAACCTATTTATTTATGAACCTTAGGAACACAAATGAAGTACATGTTAAACATTGGAGATACACAATGTTCATGCGGAAACGTCAACCAAATGGTGGCCCAGCGAAAGCTCTGGGGCTAGAAATTTCCAACATATGTTTACATTAGTCCGCTAGCTTTGTCCTATGTCGGTCGTACGAAGAGACGCGCCATTTTACAGAACAATGTATGGCCTATGATTTGGCACAGAAATCGTCCGTGTTCTCACTACAATATTATATTGTTTAGGTGACCTGTTTGTCAAAGAATAGGTTTTCTTTTTTTAAAAAAAGCATGACAGTATGATATTGATTTTGCTCGACAAGCAAATTTCAAGCAATTCCTGCTATCGTACACCCAAAATGGTCGCGTGTATGTAGATGAGCGGTTTGCCTTTGTGTGTATTGGTTTACCACTAGCAAAGGCACGATGGCCTTAGAATTAATTCTCACCGTCGTGGCCATGGTCAAGATCGTTGTTGTCATCGACATGATGCTCCTAATCAAAAGCGTCAAAGTTTAGTAACATTTAGTTCTACTAATAGTAGACGCAAACAGAACTAGGAGAAGTCCTTACGATTGATTGTTACATGCATAAGGAATATTTTTTTCGCTGCAGAAATCGGGGACGCTTCTTACATTATTGACAGAATTTTGTGATTAGGTTCTTTGGCTTAATTGTTTTCAAAAATTTTTTTATCAGAGTTTGATCGTAAATTTATTTTAGTTTATTTAAAACGTTCATTAACGACTTCAGCGATAACAAGAATTCGATGCGCATCGAGAAATTTAATTCAACCAACAATGACGCAGGCTTGCATTGTTTAATGTGGCTTTTCTGTCATGTTTTCGTTATCTGAACTTCGTCTTCTCGGCAGGAACGAAATCAGTCGGAATCTTAGAACCAAAGAAGTTCGTCCATCTCCTGCCTCAACTATAAAATTTTCTTATGGCAGCACAACAGACGTTCTTGTAGCACCAAAGATAAACATTAATATTAGCGCTGTTACTCTATATTTTTGCTACTTTTTTTAATCTGACATAATATTTATTTTGCATCGACTATAGATTGACGAAGATCAAGGTATAAAACTTGCTACCCCTTTAAATCTGGTCAACCAAAGCATATTGAAATTAAAGGTAGTGACGATTATAGGCAAGTTCCCGAAAAGAATCCTTTAATCCAGATTATGCAAGAATTACAGGTTCAAAAGCTCAGTTTGATGAAGATGATAAAACACTGGACTGCTGAAGATACTGGTCATCACTATGAGAGCTTCTACACAGACAGCACAATGGGCGATGGAGATTAGCTTCATGATGTTGCACTTGAGGTTCAGTATGATCTCTATTCTGTTTGCGGTAGGGGCATATTTGTTCACTATGCAACGCTTCATTAGTTTATGATTGACGAGTGGCGAGCTGACACTTATAAGACTAAAAAAAGGGTAGAGAGTTTCCTGTTGACATAACTTGGAATATTACTCATAGGTCTTGGCCTAGACAACGAGGTACATGCTATAACATAGCTAAAAAATAGACTCGGGTTGTTTTATTCCCTCTTTCATTTTACTTCCCTTAAGTTGAAATATTCAGCAAAAAACAGCTGATGGATTTTTTCTTCAAAATTAATTTCGTTTTTTTTTCAACAAGCCGGACTATCTGAGATATTATAGTGAAGGTTTTGAGATCCAGAAAATCAAATTTCATAAAGCGTATTTTGATGGATACTTCATGGCTTGCATTGAAGAATTAAAATCCATATAAGGGACCCTCAACTCTATCAGTGGTCTATTGGCAATTACAATTCCTACTATATATATTGAGACGTTAGAATTTTTTCTTGGCCCGTCTATTAATTATAGCTACATACAAAAGTTCCCCTAACATTTGCTATGATTCATCCTGAGGATGCAAGCAAAAGGCTATTTATGCTCAGATAATTTAATCAGCTGAATTATAAGCTGGTCGCCTTTGAAGATTATACAGATGTGCATACATATATAAGGAATGCATTGAATATATACACTTACGGATCCACCTTTGGCAAGCATTAAGGTATAATGTATAGTTCAGTATTTCTATACCTCCATACGGTGGAGAAGTCTGCGAAGCTTTTTCCCTTTAGCTATGTATATATACCGCGTGCTACCCCGGTTTTAAAAAAAGCAGTCCAGCAGTTTCACTTCAAATTGATCACCGACTGGTTTCGTTCGTAGCCGACATGAGTATTACTGTGTTCTGTAAATCCTTTTGTAAACGCTCGTGTCGAAATTGGTTAGTTTCCATTTTTTCTGATAATCTTAGACTGTGAAGTTAGCCGACAGCTGATAACAACATTGCCGTTTGCCCTTCCATGTTCGAGGTGGGCAGCGGCGATCTTACCTATTTTGTATTATTGTTTACCGTTTTCAGACACTTCATCACCACAGCGACGAGAACAAGGCACGGGTTTGCAATAATCTGGAGCCTATATGTCTACGGCATGTCGACAGTTTAAAGTAAATTGATAGTAACTATATGACAGCTATTGGTTGATCCAGGGGCGTATGTGGCCTTTTCGAACATTTCATATATACGCATGTAAATTCATTCTATGCCGCGCTCATTTCAAGTAATAGATTCATTGAATATTTAACTGAAACCGCCACAGCAAGAACGATCAAGATATTTACTTTTATGATAATTTATGTATTATATATATTATGACCGCAAATACCGGTTAGCCATACATAGGAGCGTATTCTTCAAAGCGTAGAATGTAGTCTGAGTTAAACTTGATGTGTTTTGTTTACATTTTTAGAACAAAAAGAGGATGGATATGATGTGTCTACACCTTCGCAAACGATCATTCAAATACTCGGAAACGACTTAGTTAAAGTGGTTACATATTCACTTACATTTTTTAAGTAACTTGCAGCAAAAGTTCTCAGAAGACGGTTTCAGAAAATACTTTACAAAAGCCACTTGGGCGGTGCGACATCTAGACGCGCCTCTAGATTTACTCATTGACACCCTCTTATCCATAGACCAGGTTGAGACGTACTTTGGATTTATTGATACGTCTGTCTACTTTGATTAATTAACAGTTATAAAACGGTCTGACGCAGATTTTCCAACAACTGATTGTGTTTATGTCTTTGCAGTCCGTTACACGGGTTTTTTTTTCTCACAACCTTTATTAATGGTAGACAGTGTATGAAGGCGCCGCATCATTTACCTTAGGTCAGATTCTTCATTATTTGCCAACTGGAATTTCTGCTTTGAACTTTCAACTCTATTGAAATCTTGCTGCGCATGCATGTGAGTAGTTTAAAAAATGTATATACTATTATTATAGCTACATTGTGATATTCTGCGATAATTAGACATGACTTTGATGCAGGTGTTTCCTCTAGAAAACGGGTAACTCAACTTCTTCCAGTAATGATGTAGCTTACAACCGAACTGGTTAGAAAAAACGATAATTAACATTTCAAACTTCGGATATTATGTAACTATGTTAATTAAAATAAAGTTAAGGGTATATTTTGGTGTTCCCAATACAGATACACCATGTGATTTCATCCAAATATATTTCGCTAGGAACCTGCCATTTTCAGATTGTCATAACCCACCTGAGTTCCCTAGAATTTTGGACCATAATGGTAAATATGCATAGCGCGAAGCCGAGCGGCCTTCTTTTTGAAATATTTATAGATTATCCTTTCATTATTTCACTACCATTATTATTATTATTATGTGATAGAATTATGCGAAAATTAACAAAGTATTTGTAGACCGCTGGACAATTCCGTGTATATATCTGTTGTAACTGTAGCGCGCGTCGTACGGTATAAACAGAGGTTGGTAACTGCGACAGTTGCTGCCTTTTTTCTACATCCCTTCTAATAATATTCCTTAATCGAGAGGTTTGTGTCAACATTGCAAATTGGAAATCCACTTTATAGTCAGTGTTTTTTCGCTACTTGAATTCGATTCGTAATGCTCGCCGGTTTCTTTTCTAGCTCGGGATTTCCTACAGGACATTTGTAACTTCCTCTGTAGACCTATCAGCCGTGGGTTCTGTCATGAGCATTGCAGTTCGGATGGAACTTGCTGTGGCTAACGTCCTCCGTGGGTTAGTAAGGACGAGCTGAAATAACAAGGTGTATTGCACGATGAAGCAGTATAAATGTTCATTAGATAGACTCAGGCCTGTGATTTTTGTGCAATCAAGTAGACTGTGGCCTAATTAAGTTGTTATTCACTTCACAGAGTACCTTTCTGCAGGCCCTTCATCTTTCAGGTAATTGCAGATACTTGCTGCTTGAGGATACTGTTAGAGGTTTCGCCGGTTTTGGACGTAGTTGAAATGTCTCAGCACCGATACCCCTAGGCCGTTTAGTAGCAGGAACTACGATTATTATACATCGCGTTATTTTCAGTAAACAATAATACAGTTGGAAAATATTTAGAGAAGTACTGTGCAAGGAAGAATACCCCTAATACCGTACAATAAATACGAAACATGGGGTCGCCGTTTCATCGAAATTTCTATGGTGGCCCTCTGCAACTCGTTCGGTTGAATCGATAAAGACTGTCTACGATATAGCTCCTTTTCTGAGTAAGCGACAAAAAATATATCGGAGGAACAATATCAGATAACTACTGTGCGTCGTATGATAGAGTAGTTTTAATGACCGATATGGATATAACTTCTTTTGTCAAGAAAATTGTTTCGACATGTCACAAACAGCCACTCTACCTTGAAGGGATATTGTGCTATTACTAAAGTGTCTATATGTTATTTATTTCGAATTGTGTAAGGCGGAGTCGAACTAACAATAAGACAAGTCACGCTATGGAGCGATTTTTACAAATATGCAAAATCTAGTTACGTAAGCCCTTGTATCTCAATCTCCACTATCGCGGTCCTCTTATTAGTTTACTCCAGTTTCACACCTTTCATACATGTTATAGATACAGATTTGCGAAAACGGGTAAAAACACGTTTTCGCAAATCAATCCACCCACCATGCGATCTAAAGGTCTCGTTGACTTTTAAATTTCAACAAATGAATTTTGCAACAATGAAATACAGAAAAGATAAGCAACACTTCCCCTTATATGTGCAAACTGGTTCCACGGATTCGAACCAGGACCTTACGACTGAGACTACCGTGCTTCCATGTACAGTCGCATATTTAAGTATAGCAAAACCTTCGAAGCTTTTGCGTTGCAATGTTTTATGAAGAATCATCAAACATGGCTACTTTTATCCTACTTACCATTGTGATCCCTGAGAAAGTTCAATTTTTAAATACGGGTACGATAGGCCCTCTTCTAAGCGAACGACATTATAATAATGTGAGTGCGATAGTTCTACTGTCGCAATGGAACACGGCTGAATTTCCATTTGTGTTTTCCAGATACGCGTTAACAAGTTATCAGGACGAGTAGAAACAATATACACATAGATGTATGTATAGATGGCAGTTCGACCGTCGAACCGTAATAGTTCGTTGTAAGCAATTCAACTTTAGTTTTCCAGTTCTATGTCCTTGATGTGAACTGTCAACCCAGTTGGACAACTGTATTTTCGAATCTGGCCTTAATGGTCTTTAATAATCTTTTCAGTACGGGTGCCAGGGGGACGCAGATAACTTAGCCAAATCAATGAACTTGTTGGTAATATGCATGAGGCTAGTGGAAACTGATTTCGAACGATCCAGATACATATATATAATCGTTGTATTTTTGTTACTTCGTTGCGTTTTCAGCTCGAACATCGTGTACTCAATGTTCTCAAGTCGAGAAGCAGCAGCTGCCTCTCAGACCGATTTGTATTTACGATAGCTCGTATCAGTTTTTATCGATGTAACCAGCACTGCGTTCACGTCTATCTTTGCATCCCGAATGATTACTGACTGTAAGGTTGTTCGCAATGTTTTTTTTTCACACACAACACGACTCGTAGTAAAGTATGTGTGTATAACAAGCGATAACGATTCGTTGCGGTAACTCATATAATTTTCTTTGCCTTTGAGGAAGGTCACTTCGATTCGTTTTTAAAGTCCTTGAACGGACAGTTTACGCACTCGGCACGATCTGACTCATCACTGACTAGACATTTTGGTGACTGATGTTTCTTCAAAGGAACGGAGCCGACGTTGTTTAAACGGACGTAGATTCGTCACGGCGTCAATTTGGCTCGTAGGTACGATTTTATATTCTTAATTTCTATTTCAATAGGACAGAAACGACAAAGTACTATAGTATACATGTCACTGAATCAGCGGTCTATAACAAAACGGTTGTATGTATACGTAGATTCCAACTATTGAGCGGAGATGCCGTCTCGAACTTTCTGACAAACAGTTCATACTAGACATTGCGGCTGCGGCCCGTCGTAACGTTATGAAATTTTGCGAATGAAGATTAGCAGAACCGTGGTTCGATCGAAAGGCTGGTTGCGTTGAACCTTCTTTTTAGCTAACGTAGTTAGTAACATCTCGTATACAGTTATTTGGTACTCTGCTGTGCAGCTATGGAGGTTCTACACATTAAATCCAACGATAGTCAGATATCGACTTTATTAAGGGCTTCTTTTAGTGTTTGTGCAAGCTCGAAGATGCGTAACTGGAACGTTACGGTGGATGCAGTCACGACGCGTGCGAGCGTATTTCTTGTCAAGCTACCAGCCATTACGAAATAAACAGGCTTAATACGAGCACAACATGGCGCAGTCCTAGTTTCCTGAAACTCTCATTAGAAAATTCCTGGCGTACGACAGGAGGAGGAACAGTAAAAGCCAGTGAGCGACTGGTCCCGCATAAAAGTTGGTGGGTCATGAAGAATTGCCGTTATTGGTAGCCATTTATTTAAACAGTAATAGTGGCCTCGCCTAGATATGTACATAGATGTATTTGATTTTTGTTGAATGTATTACAAGAGATTTCATAAAATGAACAGTGGACCGGTATGAAGCCTCGACGTCAAGGAACCAGAGGACACTGACGGTCGCACGTTCATCTAGGGGGCCGTCTGATGTCACAACTGAATAGGTATCATGTAGGCGTAGTCATATTTACCTTTAGTTAGCTATAGACAATGGAGTAGACAGACTGCATTACAGGCTACTACGTGTGCCGGGTACTGTGTCATTGATTAGTAAAAGCTCGGGCGTATTTGACCACCGGAAAAAGGTGAAGTTGTAACGGGGCATCATCGTTAGAAGTTTCGAATCAACGCTGTTTATTTAAATCTCTAAGGAAATATACTCATCAAGGAAGCTAAGCTACGCGACAAGTCGTAAAGCCAACGAAACTGTGCGGCGTCCAGGAATACAGGAAGAAAATCTACACTAGCTTAAGATCTTTTGCAGTCGATGCCGCGATTGCAGATGCTAATAGAGCCAAGCAATAATCTCATAATAATCCATCTTTAGGGACCCAATTGTCGAACCCTACAACCAGTAAGACTGGCATCTTTCTGCTGTGCCGAAGGGTCTTGAACTTGATTGCTGCAGTTTATAAAAACATATACGCTCGCAGCAGGACATATATTACTGTCTTGCTTATCTGAACGTAACATAAAATGTAATACGTTTTCAAAGCTTTATACGGTCAAAAAACGGGTATTCAGTTCAATTTCTTCAGCTTTAGCTCATTCGGACCATCCAGACGTCAAAAGAGGCCAACTCTGGGTGTAAGCTTTGGGCTCAAAATATATGATATTCGAAACACCCGTAGAGCAAGTCAGCCTTGAATGTTTTTGTCGAGTGATCGTTTCCGTTGCATCTTCAAAACTCAAGTTATTTTAGCCCATATTGGCAGTTACTTTCTCTCTCTCCACGTATATACATCTCCCAAACTGGAGCTACTTCCCACGTATCTACGGAACATTCGTTGGAGTGTTGAGAATTGAATGTATCCCTTGTAAAAATGACTTCCCCTGACAAGAAAATCTTGTGTACCATTGACAAGCGCCATTGGCATGGTTATGCCAACGTCCAGAGTCATCTATATTCGAACTCAAATATGTGCAAACCATCCTTGAGATATCCGTTTGATAATCGGTAGGGGGCAGATACACTACTCGCATCTTCGTCCAGTTTGAGAAATAACATATGTCAACATAAATCCGCCAATGGACGGCCATGCTCGATAATAGATACATGTAAAGTTTTTGTGTTCTCTCGTTTCCCAACCAAGACAAGCTAAACATGACAAATGCAGCCCGTTTTTTTTTCGATTATTCATTGGACACGTGCTCCGACCGTCCATATCGAATTCAACGAGATTGAGTTACGGGACCACTAAGCATGGGACATCTCCATATCATACGCACTGGCTGCATTTTGCTTTCCGGTGGAACGGGATAGAGGTTAGCCAAGGTAAAACTGTTATGGTTACACCGGTGGAAGCGATTTGTTTTGGAAGACAGATTAACTTTTATTGAAGTGTCTCGATCCCGAGGGCGTTCAACTGAAGTGCTGTAAGTAGAAAATACCCTTACTGACAGAATCAAGCTACGTTATCTGTTAAATGTTATACAAACTATATATACATTGAATTTGACAGAACCCCTTAGATAATGAGCGTGTTTACATATTCTAAAAGTAAATACGCCAAACACCATTCAAGCAGTGGGAAAATTCGCAACCCCACCTAAGTATCTCTTTGTTCTGGGACGAACGGGTCCTTCCGTTAGAAACTCGATAGACAAATTGATATAAATTGTTTTCGAACAAAATGATACAAAGGATCTAACCGGGATCGACATACGATCGTGTACGAAAACGTCATATTCTCTTAAGAGCACGTAAATGGTAAACACCGAATAGGGCTTGATCTATTATTTCGTAATAGTCTGTTTTTTGGTCGAGTAGGGGCTTGTGTGAACTTCTAACAGTACATGTGTTGTCAATATTTTACTAAATTTACGTATTTTCGCCATTTGAGCAAAGACAAATACTGAACGTCGTGGTGCAAAATAGAGTAGGTTCCTAAAAGCAACGGTGCGCGAAGTTTTTTTCTGATCCTAACCTAAGGGGTACAGCATTGATTCTATTATTGTTAGTGTGCAGTACCCATGATATGTGGATTAAATTGAGATGAATCTTAGAAATTACCTCTGTAATTGAAGAAAACCATTGGAAATCGTTCCGGTTTTGCCCAGATAATGCCTTAACAGAATGAAGACATCTTTGAAATTTGGATAGTAACCTCAACGCATTCGGTTTTAATTAAATCACCACATTCAGGAGATTCATTATTTTTTGGTCGAGGTCCCCCTGACCGACTCATGCACGCGTGAAGCTTCGATAGAGCCGCCTTAATCTATGTAGACATAAAAATAATAACACGAGTGAACAAAAAGTATTCGTTTTATTATCAACAAATACAGTTATTAACCCTCTCAGTAATTACGTGTATAGAACTTATACAGTTTAAGACGTACACGGACAATTTTCTTAATATACATATTTATATTATGTTTTCATGGGGGCATTTGTACGTATGTAGTGAACTTCAAATTCGAATCAGCTAAAGTGAGAAGAAAAGTTATAGTAATTGCAGTATGGTGCAATCACATTATTACTGTATAATACTTAATAATGGCAATAGTTATGTAGTTGAATGATTACGACATTGGGAAGTCATAAAATGGACTTGACGTCATCATGACTTGCCGATATTAAAATTTTATCATTTGGCCTTTGAAGCAAATAGTAAGAAAATGAAGTCAATATCGCGCTGACCGGCCACAAAAACTAAAGAGGCACACAAGGTTTACGTCAATGGGATTCATCATGTAAAATTTGGTGACGTATTCTTTCTACGTAAAAGCTGGCCAGCGTTTTCTAACATTTCAACGAACTCGGGCCTTTATGATCATGGGTTCGCAGCGCTATCCACCCCGTTGCCGCATCAAGTAGGCCCTCAGCCTGTCGAGGTATTGGGCTGTCTCCTTCGTCTATTGTGGATTCATTACTATATAGTTTCTAAATAGTTGTAGTAGGCATATGAATAATTAGAGATATTTTCAGTACAGGAAGCAGCTACCACGTTTCGTCATCTTAGCATCATGACTTATTATATAGTAACTAATTAATCATTCGATGTCCGTTGATAGTCACAGATTTAGGTAGTTGGCGTATTTTTTCGAGGCTTGAAACCTTTTCTATCTATATTTTCTTTTTAGCGCCACTGAATTATTGTCAAAAGTAAAATACGCTATAGACAGTCGTGTAACTCCTATCGAATCGATAAGGTAGAAAGCATCACAGAGGTCAGACGCTAGTCGTATGTTCACGTATGAAGAAGGTTTGCGATCCTGACTCTTACCGATGCCGCTAACGTAGGCACAAACGTGAACAGAAAACGAACAAACGAATAGGACAAATTTCCTATGCGACGTCCTGTTACGGCGCCAAACTTACTTGATTGACAAATCTGTTTACTAACATTTTACGTTTACGAACCAAATAAAATCACCCTCGTTGTCGCGCTGAAAGCAAATACGTATGTATGTATGTGGAAAAAAAAAAACGAATACAAAAAAGTAGCTTCTGACGACAATTTTATGCACGTTTCTCTATCGCTCCATACATATTTACAGGGAAAGTTCGAACTGGATATGGTGTTGCGCCTTGATGTCTATAACGACCGCTATTATACGGAAAGCCGTGAAGAATTCTAGCAAGATTCGGTAAGAAATGGGCGTTTCGATCAGTTAGAAAGGCTCTTGTGAAGGTGAACGGTGATCATTGTGAAGAGGGGATTTCGGTTGATCGAGAGCACATCGTAGCGTAGGTCGCTTAAACCATCGTATTTCCATTTGGCTTCGGTTTCTAGCAGCAGAGAAAACCGGCCGGGGTTTGGTGTTGCCTTGCCGTGGCTTAACATTGTATACCTTGATAACATACAGACATTTGTATATATTAGGATACTTGATCTAAATCTATAAACTGGACCGTCGATTCGGTTTAAACTGTACCTATCCAACGTTGTATGTTATACAGAATTTTTTTTGGCTGATATAGAAGAACAACGATGTGCCATCGTAGTCGTGCAGTGTAGCACAATGTATACATTAATGTGTGTACTACGCTATCAGTGCGAATGCAAACAACAAAATCCGTACAACAAAATGATGTCGAGCTGCTTTATGCTTTTGGAACAAGTTTCATATGTATAAAACTGCGGTGTAGATTATCTATATATATATACATAGTACTCGGGGCGATTAGGCATGCGCAGTGGGTCACGGATATTAGGATAGACGCTGAAAAAATACCTGGATATATGAGGCGGCCAACGAGAGATCGTAAGACCAGCCAGACGTAGACGCAAAGCTAAGTCATCGTCCTCGGCACCCCAACCCCAGAATCGATTGGAAAAGCCATTCACCTGAAATACGGGACGTTAAAGCATATTCTCCTGGTGCTAGCAAAATTCCAAGGAAAACGTTCCTTACCGGCAACGCTAATCAAACGAACCCCCGAAGACTGATGCTGATAATAAATTTATGACTACTTTAAAGACTAAATACGATCTATGTAAATATATAAAAGATATTTTGATCGCCTTATTGAAAAAATCTGTATACAGTAGGTATTTTAGAAAGTGATAGTTTACTACGCAGTTCATTAGGCCGCTTAAAATAAGTTTCGTAATTGCCTGGACGTACTTTCGATTTGTAGCATACATTCAACATTGTAACAAAAGATATATTTTGTAGACTTGTTATGTTAAAAGATCTAGGGATCGTCAGGACATGCCACAGGTTGTCCTGTGTCGTTGCACGAAATAAAAACGAAACAAGTCCTAAAAAACTGCTTCACCTTTAAAACGTGTTCGCGTTGCATAGCAACCACACCTCCAAAGATGTTACTGTATGGTACGACGTAACGAAACGTATCGATTGCCACGCACATATGCCGTGGATGGCTGCTACATGCATACGCATTCTGTAATTTAAGAATCCAAGTAATCTCATTTAATTCGGAACACAGACTTCTTCATTAGTGCATGGTCATGCAGCATGAACCTCATCTGTACTCCGTGGGTCCTTCATTTTTATCAGAGCAAAAATTACTACAATCATCATGAAAACAAAACTTTACCAAATGATTCGAATAATTTGTTACCTGTGGATTTTCCGGAAGCAGGTCCACATCATGAAAAATAAAACAGCAGAAATTGTCAAAATCTCTAAGTGCCTCACGGAAGCCGACATTGAATAGCATCCCTCGGTTGAACTGGCCTTCCTTGTCCTGTTGAATTATGTATATCGCATACGCAATACCTTGCCCGGCAAGGAAGTCATGCATATGTTGAATAAATAATTCGAGGTGTTCTGAACGATTCCGGTAAGGTACCTTTGGAAATATACAAAGTTAGCTTTCTTGCTTTTGTGTCTATAACGATAGTAACAATTATGACTGAGTCGTTTATGAACCGAGATCATTATTATTGCTTTACCACAATGGCTGTGCGATATGCTGGCTCGCAGCCTTCCGGTTGTATTAGCGATAGACCGCTTTTATTAAAATGTTTGTTAAGTCGCCTTTCGAGTGATCGCAGGTACGCCTCATTAACTATCCGACGAACGGGACCATAGTTGCGACTGTTAGGGATGAGCTCGCAGTGGCCTTGTACAGGCACGCATGACACCACATCATCAAGAGACGTGTAGGACACACCCCAGCCTGTGGGGCATCGAAGAGCTAGTAAAAACAGGATAACGGCTATGAGCATAAGCCAATGTTCGCACGCCAGTGCGCGAATCTTGCTACGTAGTTTGGAACTACCCATGACGAAATGAGGTTCAACTGTTGCTGTCGTAGATAACGGCCGGTCGTCCGGAAACTGACCTACAGGCCTTCTATCTTAGCTGGCCTGAATTTTTACGTGAAGTCAACGAAGCACCGAGGATTGCGAAGCTACTCATTAGGAAGAGGTTGCAAGTGGCATAAGCGAATTCTCACTCCACTGGCCACGCGTGCCGACAGACTGCAATGAGTTACAGTAGAAAGAAAAGATTTAGACGACAATTAAAAAACAATTTGTCAATAATTAGATAAATATAGAGAATATTTGTTTCTCAGACGTATATCGTTTTTAACAATGCAAGTAAAGTGTTCGTTTGATTTGACATTGCTCATTTCGGGTTACCCTATATCGAAACGTGGCTTTAAAAAATCTTGAACGTCGGCTAAAGTATCCAAGGGCAAAAATAGCAAAAGTTACTGTTGAATAAGATATACATCGAAAACAGAGTTTGATCTCTGTATGGAAGATGACGACTTTGTTTGATGTTGTGAACGAAACAAGCATTTATATATATAGACGCTTGAACAAGTTAATATATATACAAGACTGCTGCTTCCTGCAAAGACGACCTTCACCGTGAGCAACCATTACAAAAGCAACTCTCTCTATTTATTTATGACCATTGCCTAGGCAAAAGGCGTCGGCGCAACACCGTATGTATCATCGTTCGTATTCTTACCGTACTTCTATTGTACAGGCTAGCCCGAAAGTACCCTTTCGTGTTAGGACATTATTCGGTCCCAAAGATGATAATCCACTTGTTTGAGTGCGCAGCGGGCGGCAACGCAGAATATTTGATGTAGCGCTAGACATGCGGTCTAGACACCGTTGTATCTGGCTCAGTCACAAACCATGAATAGTATTCGTGTTTTGTGGGTCACGAGGCAAAACGTTGGTAAATAATGCCTTTACCTAACCACGCGACTCTGAAGGACGTATCAAAATCGAAACGTCAATGAGCGAACATTATCATGACTAGCGAGTCATGTATATACGAGTTTCTATTGCTATTTACAGTTCTCAATGAAACTTTGCATTAATCATATAACAAAACGAGGTGCGGGGTTTATAGACGGTCGCATTGCGACAACTATTGTACACCTATCCTACCACCGGTACACATCGATACCAGAGAAAGGCTTCGCTAAAGAAGGAATCTCTTCGTGATAGAAAACATGGAAGCTCGTTATTTTAGCGCAATACTATATTTGAAAGCATACTATATTAATTAACTATTACTAATGAATTAATTAGACGAGAATTGGTTGTTAATTAAACCCTTCCCATATAAAGTGCAGCGCAGCCCAGCCCAGTTATGAGAGTAGGGTATTTTTATGTGCCTTATCTATGCAAGCGAAAATCATGCATATTGCCGTGTTGTTCTCTGCTATATTCCGCCGGCGTGTATTGTCACGTCTTGGACGACGTAATGAACAGTATGTAATACGTTCTACCGAGTGTTTATCCTTCTTTTTTTTTTTCTTCTCTCCGCTCGCCTTTTGCGTTATTAGTATATTCAAGTTACTAGTGTTAGCATTATGTACTTCATTTCTAAGCGCCTCGACTTGTAGCGCATGTTCTGCTTTCGAACTCCACTTCACTTCCAATTCAACACACACTTTATCCTAGAGTATTTTGAGGCGAATAGAAAAACGTAAGTTATTATAGCGTTATTAAATGTAAAGTGGTAAACTACTATCAATTTAAGATGATAGTTTTTGTCCTGTACTTTTTTTGTGGGCTAGATATGTATTTTCGACAATGACAACAATATTACCTGTATCTGCATTGATCACTTAAGAAATTGGCATTCGTTTTATCCGCTAAATTCACATATTAGAACAATCTCTTATTGTATTTAATCTATCAAAGCTCATCTGATAAAAGCTTCAACTCACATGACATTCAACTCAGGAGAATATCAATATGAGGTCGTTCAAAAAATTATTTCAACAACTTCCATGCTATATTGGCTTCAGTAGAAACTATTGATTCCTCCAACTTCGATTCTCACCTTCTTATCAGGTCGCCGACACAACAGGGGCCCTCACATTTTCAGGACCGCATACAGATGAATGTAGAAAATTGCTTTTCAATAGGCTTTCACTACGAGATTCCGGCTCCAAGACATACCGTCGTATGTCCGAACAGCGCACCCACTGCACGCTCGCCTAAACGCAATGAAAATCTGTCTAAATCACAAGAACTAGATAATATCTAGTCAACTTATATTCGAAGTGTATGTCCAGTCCAACGACTACAAGCTCACGTAACTTCACTACAGGTTCTCATTGGTGTACCTTTTTTTAGCTATACTTTTTTGTAAAAGCGTGTCCTAACATAACACATAGAGCAATATACAACATTCATACACAAGCCGGAGTTCCGCCCACTGCTTTAGACTAGATTTAGAAATGCAACCAGCTACGACTCATCCGTCAGATAGGCACGTGTCTTCGAGAAAGAGTAAGGGTACGGTTATGCGAAGGGCGGGCAACGGCAATGCGTCCCCTTTGAGAAATAGCTAAACTGCAGAAGCTGGACCACCAACTAGAAAAAAGGGGGCACATTAAAACGTTCCAACATAGATGATGAAATGTCCAAATCGTTTGTTTGTACAACTAGTTAAAAAAAGTATCTAAAAAAAGGAAAAAAAGAAAGTATCTAAGAAGCTAAACGACGAACGGTTTGGACGTATTTAGTTTTAGGGCGATATAATTCAATGAGCGTTTGTGCCATAATAATATTAAGAAAATATTTTTTCCGGGAAAGGGTAGGAAAAATGAAACGAGAACGTATACCAAAGGAGAGGGTACACATGCACTTTTACCCGTTGGATGAATCAACAAACAAGTCGACCTGAAGACAGAATGGTCTCATGTGCGGCTCGCCGACGAGTAGCATCGAAAAGTCAATTAGAGCTTTTACTGTTAAAAAACCAAAACGATCAGACTCCGTGATTTTCAATAAATTGGACCGTAAAAGTGCTGCTGCTATTTCCGCAGCTCTTAAGTTCTATTTGGCAAACGGCATACATTAGACTTAGCTTTAGGACGGACGTCATTATAGTTATTGGCAATTAAGATCGTCATGTAGACACTGAATACACATGTTTGGTCACTCTTAATACGTCCGAGAGCTATAATTATTTGCCCATATTTACGCTAAGACGTACCAAAACGACAAAGAGGGTCCTGATGGCTTTAACAACTGAACACATGCTGCATGTGAAAGTCAAACGGATGCGATGGGGCTGTCTCTCAAAAAAGAAAATCAGAACAGGGTAGTAGACAAAGGGACCCTGCTTGGTGGAGTTTATCCTGTCCCATACAGTCACCTGAACTAAAAGTGATCATACGCATATAATCAGCTAAGGTTAGTCTAAAGATAAGAAGCACATCTCGCGATTTGAACTACTTTCACAATAATTTATTTCATAAGATGGTCAACACTAATTCCGTGACGCGCAAAGAATCTATATTGGTCCAATCGTGCCACAGTCGATACCGCATTTTGTCACTCTCTCGAAAACCACTGGACATAAACACTGGTCCCGGTGAGAACAATACAGCGTACCCTAGCTCGCTCTTCGTACCTTTCGACGTCTCTCTGCGTCGGTTTTAAATACGCGAGTTGTCCTGCAGCGCAAGCGGTACCATGCGATGTGGCACATATCGAATGGACCCATCGGGTTTATGTGCACTTAAGATGCCCTGCAAGCCAACAAACGAAAAACAATCGCAGTAGTAAATCGTAGATTAAACTAAGACGTAACATGAGAAAACAGATTAGTTTTAATTTGCAATAAATGCCACGATCTGACTGACGGTATTTAGTTGTCTCTTGCAGACTCCTGGATAGCTATATGTTACCTATGTGCTTCCACGTTACCAACAACGGAAATCGGTGGTCTATAGGTGACTGTACCTTGAGAAGGTCAGCGGCCCGCTCCGCGACCATAATGACGGGCGCATTCGTGTTGCCTGAAGGGATTTTTGGAATGACAGAAGCATCAACGACTCGTAGACCCTTAATGCCTTTTACCCTGCGACGCGCAAATATTCATGTTTTCATACCGTTGCAATGCCATCAAATGCGGTAGTGTCCGGTTTTATTTAGAAAATTGGTCATAAAATAACAGTGATTGAATTTTATGCATTGGTATTCAAAAATATCCAGGATGAATAAATCACTCAGTAACGCGTTCTATAATTTCTATTCATCAAAAAAAATATATATGTTTTAAAGTATATTACAATTCGTCGTTAGTAATCAACCCCAAGTATGTATCACTAAAAAACAAAAAACGTTTACCGAAGAAGAGGGTCGACCACGGTGCTGGGATCCTGTGGACTACCCATTTTGCAGGTTCCGACTGGATGGTATATTGTGGCGGTATAGGTGCGAGCGAGACATGCCAAATATTTGTCCGATCGAACCGGATATATTTCGCAACCTGAGTAAGCCGAGACGGTTTTGTTATTAAACATGCCGACGAGCAAAGGGAGAAGTGATCGTTACATAATCATCGATTATCTAAATCTCGATAAAAAAAAATACACAAAGTGGCAGCAATAGTGTCAGTAACAGATTTTGGGTTTTGTTAACACTGAGCGATGATATAACGGGAGGTCGTAAGGTACGTTAACATAAGTGTTGATGTCGGGTATCGCTATTTGCTGCTCATATGAGCCTACTGCGGTAGTATCTAAACTTAGGTTACCCGACCTGAAAATAAACGTTTCAAGTTTCGCGTTCGATAGCGCCGTTGAACATTGCTTCAGACGCCTAGCCCCTTACAATATGAAAAAATATGTCTACGTCCAACTCGGAACCTAGATCAGCACGTGCCGTTGAGTAATCAGGCTCACACGTAGAACTTCATTGATAAAAAGGCGCCAAATCTCAGATGGAGACAATACGTTTTACTTGAATCTCGTTACTAAACATACCTGGGAATATCATGCTGAATGGCCGAGCCCCGAATTTTTTGAATGGCTCCGACATGCCGATAGCAAAGCATTGTTTCATCGCTAAAATAAACAAAATGATTTGTGAGTAGAGATTTTTGCGAAATGATCTGATCTCCTGATCTACCAACCGTCATATAACATTAGAGGGACTGCGAAAATTTGTGTAGACTGCTTTGGCAGGTGCTGAGGGACACTTATAATCCAGCCTTCTGCTACCTCTTGCATTAGGCTGCAGCGCGTCCTATGCTGCTCCTTTCCGAAGACCCCTGTTCCCATCTGAACAAACTAGTGTCTTCGGTGGCCTATTCTCGGATTTACATTATCTCTTGGTGCTAAAAATTACTTCGAGGAAACCTGCAACGTCATATGTAACAAACATCTACTCCTTGAAGTTGCTCGAAGAACTTAAGTGGCTCAAAATATGCAAAAAGAACTCCAATTGTTGCGAAAGAATAGACGTTAGCTGCACTTGAACTCAGGCTAGGCACAAGGACATTTATAGCACATAATAACCTATCCAGATGTAAAATCATTCTATCCGTAGGTGTACCTTCGACGAGGGTAAGAACGTCTTCATTCTTTGTGAGGTACCTCGGATTGATGAGTGGCGGATCGTCAGGGTCTGAGGAACGCAATTTTACGTAACCTCGAGATCGAGGTCGCAAAAGCACTGGATATAGAGTAAATGAGTCAAGGTTTAAATAGGGTCGATATACTCGTTCGAAAAACTGCAACGTAATACATAAATGTATAAATTATAATACAAAGTCGAGTTTCCAGATTTGTTTGTCGAAGTCAGTCTTCGTATTTTACGTAAGTAACATGCAAGCAACTTTAAACTTAACAAGCCGGTTTTATCAGCGTCCACGGTACATATACGTTAACAATGCTGGCCGACCTCAAACATTGTATCCCAGAACCGTATTTAGAACCGGAGAAAGGATTTCTCTAACAAGCAATTGAAACATATGAAACAATAACGGGTTAAAGTGTGCCCAGACTCATTTCAATCGAACATATGGTATCGATGGCTGGATTTTCTTAAACAAATTTAATATATGTTGGATAAGGCATCTTTCCGTTAACGATACGTAAAGCATTACAAAGTGCGTTATGGATACCTACTTAAAAAACTGGCGGAAAATAACTTGCAGTCAACATAGGTAGTTACCTTGTCTGAAATTCCCATGACTTTTTTAATCGTAGATCCTCCATCACCAGCTGGCGAGGAAGATATAAAATGGATTTCGGCGTCTGGCCAATCTCCAGTGTCATTGTTATATTTTGTTTTCAAGAAGCCGACCCCCTCAACACCACCCAGCAGCGTCAGGGGGCCGTCCTTGGCAAAAATATATTGGATTACCTAAGAAATGAAATAAAAACAACAAAAAAATTAGAACTATAATACATAAGCTGTAAAAAAAATAGCAAGTTAGTTGTAATAATTTTAGTAATATATTTTCAAAGTAAATAAACGGACTTGATTCTCTTGAATTTAGTTACCTTATCAAGGCCGACTCTTTTGCGTACGACTGAAAGCGTCTGGTTGATTTGAAAACTTAACCCAGCAGCCCCAATATGGTCATGTAGATTGCGGCCTACTGGAAGGTCCATGACTACCGGAATCTGCCAAGCAAGATAAACACCACATGGTCTGTATTTGACGAGGAGCACATTAATAATGATCTATTCACTATACGTCTTGCGACTGACGTTCGACAATAGGGCCTGTTATTGGATTATATGCAAGTTCGTTATGTTGGAAGATGGTCGACTCAGCCCACGTATATCACAGAGACGTCTTCCGAAAGCCTACTCGGACCTTGATACTGCGAGCTATCCATCGTGCAGTGATTAATATTAATAGAATATATTCCGCAATAGGTAAAGGAAAAGGTTTAATGGAGTCAAACGGACGAGGCTATTGGCTGGACTGACTTATTTTCTTTGTTATATATTCGTTTCGATATAGACAACCATCGAAGTTAGCTCCGGAGGCATTATTAAACGCTTTTCTGTGCACAGGAGACCAGGATTAGATACAATATCTTAACTGATTTTTGGTATACTGAAGTAAAGGCCAACCGTTTAACATTTATTTTAATGTGTTTGACAGGTGGGGAAAAAAAGCTTTTGAGCGGCCGTCATCATCTTTCACTAGCTGACAGTACGAACGACAAAAATCGGACAGACAAACAGTCGGACAGAGAGACAGACAATCGGATAGACAGACAGTCGAACAAATTTAGTAACAAATGTGATTTATTAATGGTATACGTCCGTAATATACAAACGGACGTATTAACGGGGCTTCTACCAATCTACCTGGTATACAGACTGTACTTGCCCCGAGCGATCGAAGATGCTGAGCAGGTCCGATTCCCGACAGCATAAGGATTTGCGGTGAATTGATGGAGCCAGCAGAAAGGATAACTTCGCGATTGGCATGCACCGTTCGCAGACGGCCTCGAAGACGAAACAGAACGCCAATACAATGCCTCCCTTCAAGTAACAGCTGTGAAATAATAGGACATTTAATTGCCTCAAGAAGCTACAAGCACATGCTACCTTCCACTTACTTGTGTTAAGCTGTTTTTACGATTCCTATGAATCGGAACCCGATGCAGTCCAAACATAGCACCCGCTAATAGCATGATTTGAAATTTCGAGATACGCTCAAATCCGACTCGAATAAATCCACTTGAGAATTTACGTACGTAAATAGCCTTCTCTTGTACACGATCATAAAACTTACCTTAAGTACTTTAGCATTAGTGAGTATGTGCAGATTCGGCCTATAGCGTGCAGTATGTAAAAATGCTTTGCTTGTGCTAACTCGTTTGCCGTTTTGAACGGTTCCCTGTGGAACGTCGAAGCGGGTCTGCAAGTGACCATTATAGTCTCCCCGAGGGTAACCCAGAGTTTCTCCAGCAGCCACGAATGCTTCTCCTAACGGGGTACGGAATGGGGCTCGCTCTACGGTTACTGGACCCCCCGTCACGTGGTAGCTGTCAACATTCAAAATAAAAACAGGTCAATTATAGTAATCAAGGGTTATTGTGGCTATAAGATTTAATCGCTTAGCTATATATTAAGATCAATAACAACTGCAGTCTTCATAACACCTATATTTGTCGATTAAAAATGAGATTTAGAAACAGTTTCTAGGACTATATTGAGACGACCTTAGTTGAAAACAATGTTGTGTACGTTTTTTAATGCCTGTCGATTGTTCTCTTGCTATACTGTGCGCACAACGTACCCGCCCGCTAAAATATCAGGGTCTCTATTGTTTTCCGATTTCAGGAAGTAGGGAAACACTTCTTTCCATGACCATCCGGCGCAGCCTAGACCAGTGTCCCACTGATCGTAATCCTTCCGGTTACCACGCACGTAGAGCATGTAATTGAGAACACTTGATCCGCCTAATACTTTTCCTCGCGGCCATACACTTTGCTGAAAAGCATAACAAAAATAGAAAATAATATGTTTTGTGTGTATTAAATTGAGGATAGTTAATAATAACAATAAGATGGATACCTTCTATCCGTGTGAGACTTAGTCAATGTTTTGGAATCGTAAGTGCGTAAAAAGTTTTTGTTGACTTAGTGTGCTGTCGTAATGATCACAGGTTTGCCTATAGAATAGAGAAACGCGGGAATGGCCTAGGTACAGCACCGGCCGTGGGCCGTTTTGTCCTGATGGCCAGTCGTCTGAAACAATGAATAGCCATGACAGTTTTAATCGAACAACTCAAGAGCCTTATTTTTTTGAATGAATATCTCTAAACCACTAATGAGATACTACGTACCTTTAGGTTGATTGCATAAAATAATAATATATCGAAGATAGATCAAGGACTGAAATTGACTTACTGAATTACATTTGGTTTTTTTTTGTCACAACTATCGCATCATAGATCGACATAAAGACCTAGCCTTGCCTGGGTGACAAGAAGAATAAGTACATTGCTCTTACGTTACACTGTCGTAAACGATCGTCTTTAAAAAATCAATTCTAAGTTACTGTCTAAATTTACTTTGCCAGTGGTTGTAATTTTATTAAGAAACGCTAAAAAAAATGATTTTTTTTTTTGTAGTACAAGCTTTTAGTAGAAAAACATGCAGTATGTGAGTTGATAACGCAACGCAAGTATAAAAAAAAAAAAAAAGGTCCAGTAGGTACCCGATTATTGAGTCCAAAACAGGCAGCATCCTGGGGAACGGTTTTGTACTGCCAGTCAACGCGTGTTTTTTGAAATTCGGCAGCCAGGAGAGGCACGTCGTGGAGCGCCGAAGGCGAGCCTCCAGCTTCAAGGAGAAGTACTCGCATCAACGGATCCTCAGAAAGTCTCGCGGCGAGCACAGCACCTGCCGATCCTCCTCCAACTGAAATTTTAGTATATCGACGATATCATTAAGATTTTCTAGATCATAATTACTTATTCCAGCAGAAAGGACGGAGACGATCGAAACCCTTTCGGCGGCAGCAACTGAGGGCGAACTAAACTTAGCCAGTATCTACTTTGTTAGTATATACTGACTAAGTTTTTATAACGAAAAAAGCACTAAGGGATTACGCTTCAGGCCATTTTGGTGGCGCTTCTTACTTGAACATATTAGATATTGGATCGGTATCTACTATGTGTATATCCTTTATGATCAAAATTTTCGTTTTTCAAATCTTTAACAAAAATAATTAGCTCGCTACTACGGCAGAACAACGTAATGCTAATAATGGTTGACCGTATTGAGCACAGAACGTCGGCAGCGCATAGATCTTGACGATGCAATAATAAATGGTGTAATAAATAAATGTATGGTAGTAGATAAAAAAAAATAAATGGTGGTTTTTTCCTAAGTAATAGAAATAACCTCAATTTGCTTGCTATCACGGAATTGTCATTTTAACTTCCTTTCGTGTAGCGCCCGATCTTTGCTATTTTTTTCCCAGTTTTTAATCAAGTTTTTAACCAGTTTTTAATGTAGCAGAAACTGAAAAAAAAAAACATTTATTGCCGAAAACTACTGCACTGGTAACTTACAGAGGTTTAACATGTTCTGTGCAGTTACGAGATATTGCTATGTATGTGGGTCGTTCAAAAAGGTTAGCACCGAAAGTCAGCTCATAGTAGTTCGGCTGTAATAATAAGCATTACAATAACAGTGATTTTTCGTTAAGCCTTGCTTAATGATGGGCAAACGCCGAGAAAACTTCATCTGTATATGGGACAAGCGCAAAAGCTATGGCAGCAAGACGGCTTCGTCAGCAGAAAATTGTTCTCGCCGCAAAGAAGAGTCTGAAGGCGATCATTCGAGCGTGTGTCTCCCGTTCTTGAAATAGATACACTATGCTGATCAATGGGCTATTATTACTATCATTGGCATAATAATCAACATATCGATCGCGTCATTTCGATCTTTCCGTATTGTAGATTTCTGTTAATTTGATGGAAGTCGATGCTGCTTCTATTGCTAACGCTGCAGTCGCAGGCGTAAGCAAGATCTCTGGACAAGGGATTCCTAGCCGACTCCACTACTACAGCCGTGGGGAGCCCCCGCTTCCTTCAGCAAGCACGAGACAGTAGCAATAAGCGCCTTTCGTCATGTTACTTTACCCGCATCAACCAGCTCCCTCCTAGATTGTCAAGCCTTCCAGGGCTTTGTCGTTTTGGGTTTTCCTGCCGGCGACAAAATCCATCAAGCAGCTCGCTGCTAAGTTTTGAATGTGGTCACTGGACAACAAAGAACTAGACAGGCGTAGCAAGGTGAGTAGGAGAACGGGTAGCTCGTTGTTACTAGTAATGTTTTTCTAAAGAAAATAGAGGCGGCAACATTGCTAGATGGATAGGTGTATGCGAATCAATATGGACACTTGTAAAGAGAAATAAAACCGTAAAGGTGTCTGGGTGAAGATAAATGTTTACCACCGACATGAGTAAATTTGATGAGAAAAAATTAATTCCCTATTACCCAGGCTTGATGTCATTTTATAGGTTATCGATATGAGTTGCTTTTACTTGAAGCAGTAAAGTTTCCTCGATTGTTATATAGCTCATAAATCACATTCTTGTAGTTACTTTTCCCTTGATAGGATGACGCGTATATACACGTTGAGCCAGGAACTGTATCCACATATTGATTCATTCGTCCTGTTAAGAACTGGTAGTTAAACTTAGATCTCAGCACTCAGTCTACAACACGAATAGCTAGTAAGCAGAAAACGAGACTTCAACCTACCAACAACGTAGTCGTATTCAGGATCGAATGAAATGCGTGCAAAGGAGGGGGCCTCCCTTTCAACATATAAAAGAATCCAGGCGAGAAAGGGCAGAAGGCCGGCTTTCAGGAGCGTCTTAAGGAGCAAGGACCATTTCAAAAAGGTGATTGGCAGCGGTAGTAACAGGAACATCCCGACTCATTCATGCTCGTCTGAACACACAATAGGCCTTTTACCAATAGGATAAAAAAAATAGGTAAACAACTAACCACTGTTAGTAATTAGCGTTCACTGCGCTGGAGTAAAAGTGACATTTTGCTAATAGTTGCTACGAAAATTTGGCTGAAACAAGGTTTTGGCCATTACAAAAATAACTTTAATAATATACTAATAGGCCGGTTCGTCTGCGCGCATCGGGTTTGTTAGCTTGTAGTAGCTAATGACATCTGCTAGCTATAATAGTATATATAACAAAATTTCAAAGACCGACATTAAAAGTATATATATATTATATAAAATATATTAAGGGTATAACAATATCATAAGCTGAATATAAACTCTTTAAAAATGAAGATACCATATTTTCTCGTAAGTTAATGCGTTAGTGGAATTACGTTATTTCAGAAAAAAAAAAAAACTGGCAATTCAGGTGCGTTAGATAATCGTTTAGGTTTTGTATCCTCTTCAGGAGATTATCCATGGACACTCGCTTAGGCTATGTACAACATGCAGCACCTCCTTAGTTACTAGCTTATTACGTTATTGTGGTGCAAATGCTCAGTCGTTTACTAGGATACAATTAAGAGCTTAATCTCCATTACCTGACTGCGTAGAAGGTAACAATGAAGGAAACGACAGTGCTTTTTTTTGGCACGGTGCGAACGCAAAGATGACTTAATGTCAAGTCATTTTGAAGGAGTTTAAACGCTAGAATTCAGGAACATGGCTTGAAGGCGGCGCGGTAGATAGACACCCAGCTCTAGCCAAAGGCCAAAAACGGAAGCTTGCTCCATAGAATAACTAAAACGTATTAAAAAATAATAATAAAACTCAATTGTTAATTTTTCTAGGCCTGAGTTAGTGTTACAGGTCCACTCCGGCATCACAATGTACAGACATTGAAAACGATGAGTTAATGTCAGATTCAACTAAGAATTATACCGCTTACAATACTGACTATATGAGAAATTATTAGCTGTTAGTTTTGGTATTATACTATAAAAAACTTCCTTCTGTCCAAGTGATCTGGACCTGGACACTCGTTCCCTTCTCGAGGCAATGGAACGATTATAAGACACTCCAGCGGTGAAGCTTATTCTTGAGTAATAGGACAAATCTGAGGAATTTAAAGAAAATGAATACGAAGATCTAGTAGATGCATCTAGCTCTCAAAATAAGTAGATTATTTTTTGTTACTTGAACCTTTACGTTAAGAACGAAGATCGTACTTTCATACGGTACGTTTTTATAAAACGTAATCATATGAGTTGACATGCGCGCGATTTATTTTGTATAGAATCTGTGCACTGGAACGGAAGGGCATGTTTTGGCTCAAACACATGACCCGTCATATTACTACGAACTGGTTTAATATTAAAAAGCCATGCAGTAAGGTTCTAGAGTTGTCATTGGCAAATGGGAAACTATAGGTATTGAAAAAATTCAAGGTTTCCTTGAAAAAAATCACCGATAACATTTCTATATGATTACCAGTGCCTCCAAACCCTATGCCCGGCGAATGAATGCAAGCGGCAAGTTTGAAGATTTGTTCAACTAAAAACAGGTCACCGGGTTTGCCCTAGCATCTTGATACGACGACATAATAACACTTGAAAGAAGCAAAAGAGCAGCAGTACAACAAGCGTATTTTATTGTTAAGTTGCCCAATAATTTTCAAATAAAAAATACTCACGTTCCCACAAGGTATCAAAAGTGAAGCTCATGCAAAACGAGGTGATTGCATGCGTTGTTACATGATCGAATCCAACGCTAGATTAGTCATAATTAACGTTTCAATTAGTTGGAGCTTTTTAAAAACGTTATTATTTTTTGCCGCTCCATCATTCGGTGAAACGGTTGGATTTCATCCCGTCTATTACGAAAGTGCAGGAAACACAACCATTGCAAGTTTTTTCCCTGAAAAACTTACCGATTTGCAATTTCGACCATTATGTTGACCCCACCGGGAGGACCGGGTGTTCTAATCGAAATATATACTTTGCCTTTTTCGAAACACAAATATCCTTCAGACTCTCAGGCTCATAGCTAGATTAATTATCATTCTTGAGATAAGTTCAACAAAAGTGATGCCTTCCTGCAATGCAAATGAGGTTCAATGTTTTAACTCTACCAATAATACAATATACTTTTCAAGTTTCACGCTAATTTCCATACGTATACTGCATTAAGTAATTCAGAAAATAACCTAATGATCTAAAGGGACTCGCTTGCTGACATAATTTCGTTTATTACTATTAATTTATTATTAATTGCACCAATATTTATTATTAGAGAGCATATTTAAAGGCAGATCAACAACTGTAATTGATAAAAATATCCACTCTTTATTTAAGTAATTGCAGACACCCATATTGCATGAAGACATTTCTGGCCAACATAACCACCATCTTGTTTCTTCTATTAATTGATGTATTTACGGAAGGCTACTAGGTAAAGTGAAGATAACTTGGGAGCGCATTGGTACTCAGATGGCATCCTTTGTCACTGCGCGGGGTATAAAAACGCAATTTAACGCTGCACCCCGCTACTCATAAAACGAGCCTAAAAATCTTAACTTTAGATTCGTATTAAAATCTACTAGGTCCTACTGCGATTTAAAATGCGATATTTACATCTTGTAATTATCCTGCGTTTTTTTTTTTTCACTGAGTATTGACAATGGGGCACTGACAATGTTTCGTAAAAGTGCGATATTTTGCGCTAATTTTTTTAGACTCAATTCTGCGAATATTTGGACAAATCGTTAGTCTATGACAATAATACTAGCAACTTTAAGTTATAAATCAATTTGAGGTAACTTCTCGAAAGGTATCTGCATCCATATTTTATTTATCTTAGCTAAAGTCTCAGCCAAAACTGTCAATAATATTTTCACGTACAGTCAACAACGGATGTTCTTTAATACACAATTAGAACTCAATAAGCATAGGCTGAGAATCGAAAAAAAACATTATGCCTATCTCAGGCCAAAATATTCCGGTTGCGCATTACTATTAGTTGAAATGCGAAAGCTATATATAGGCAGTTGTTTGTATAATATTTTTAACACATTCTTTGATCAAGCGATATTAGGACATGGAGATTTCCAATGCTTAGTATAATATATTATCTATGAGGCCATCGACAATGATTGCATTGGACCTACGATTCGGCCTATTCTTGTTTCATTAATTCTTAGTGACAATTAGAAGACTGGTTGCTGTTTGAAATCTTCAGTTAAAAGTTCCTATGTACCTGTGATTCTGACACAACAAGTAAAAATTAGTTTTCATCTCATCTGGCCCGTGTTTCTGGATGACTCGGCGTTAGATTTAAATTTTAAGGCTTTGTACTAACAACACCTACGCAGTCTAAAACTCTAGCTACGGTAATGAGATTAGACGCTAAAAGCTACAGCTAGCTGTCCAGTAAAAATAGTTAGGCAACGATCGCTAAGAATGGTTCCATGTGTTGTCTCTCGCGCGATACCATTGTGAGGTAACGGACGCTACCACATACCCTTTGCCCACAATTTCAACAAAACTGGTCCATCTATCTATGTGCACTAAGTAAAACAAGCTTTATCATAAACAAGCTTCTATTGTTACCATCAGCTACTATGTGTATCGCTCAAATGAAAATAAACCAAAACATTGTTAGCTCAGATAAAGTTTTCCATATATGTTGCGTCAGTATGAACGAATTTATGGCGGATCTATGCACATGTACCTTAGTACTTACCAATATACAGGAGTTAGCAGTTGACGCTTGTCCACACATTAAACTTCGTTATGTGCATGCAGTTTAATAGCTATACTACCTAAAAGTACGGAACTGCTTTTTAGCACAAAAAATCAACGTTCCGATAGGCGCACACAGATTCTTACGAAGTCTCTGTGCTACCATTGATCTATCGTTCCGATATCACCTGAGTGACTTTGGAGTTTAAAGCATTTTTCCTACAATTCGCTTTTCGTCGCTTTCTCAGTCGTGGTTCTTGCGTAGCCGATCGTTGTAAGGATAAATTGCTCCTCACTCTCGAGAACGAGAACTTAAGGCACACGCCGTTGCCCCTAACACGGGCCTTCATTTGCCACTTAGCCAATGCATCAGCCGACCCATCTGTCGCTCTGCAGAAATAACACTGGGAAAAGTCAGCTAATACCCGCGAGCGCCCTGACGTTTCGTTTTGGATGACACCAATGGGCGGCTGTTATAGAGAAGAGGCTGCGTTACGGCGGGGAGGGAACCCAGGACCACTGGAGCTTGAACCCGCCTACAATCACATTAATCGCGTTCGACCGACAGCAACGTCTTCTCCTATAAGCTGCTCTTAAGACTCCGCATCTAAATGCGTACTAACTAATACGCACAGATAGTAGTAGTAATACTAACAAGAGTTGGGTAGGCGTGAAGAGGAACGATCGAACCTCTCATGTCTATAGTGCCAGTCATGATATATTTGCTTGTGATCATACAGGGCCATTAAAACATAAGTGACGAAACATCAATTTGCATGAGCAAATGTGTTGTTTGCTATGTGTAATAAGAAAAACCAGATAGCTAAGGACAAACAGTTTCAATCTGTGTATGCAAGAACGATTACCCAGACCATTATAGCGTCTCTAGTTGGCATAATCTTCATTCATTATTACCACGCGTATTTCTTATTTCATTTTTTTGCGGCCTTGTCAAGGAGCTGATTTATTCAGGTGCACTGTAAATTGCAAATAATTAGGTAATAGCAGAGACAATTAACGATATATTATACGAAAATAGCCATGGGTTTAATTCTCTTATATCCAGTGGACCACTGACTTCGCGATGTTGACCCCAGATGTCGACGCCACCTGCCTGTTCATATTATTATTATACGGTACAGTTAGTGAGGTTTGTGAAAGCCTGTTAAACTGGGAAAATATAGGTCGCCGCATATAAATCAAGTTACGTAAGCATTGTCTCAGAGTACTAGCAGTCCGGCATGAAATAAACACACCTTTATTTTATATAATTAATACTAATGCAAGTAATCTTATGATTTTATATACCGTCGTATACAGTAAACAGAATTTCATTCAGCCGATGCTAACTGATTCTTCCATTGCAATGAAGACTCTGCAGCAAAGTCATAAAATAGTTATTGCCTAAGCTGCTAGTTATGTCAACTAGCGGCAACCTAGCGACACAGATATTTCCAGAGTGCTCAACGCGTAGCATCATCAGATACTATATTAAAATCAACCTAAGGCTTGTTAAAAGCAGATTTCTTTGTTTCAATGAATAGAACTAGGGCGTATGCCACTAAGGGCAGGCAACGTTTCCGTAATTTTCTTTTTTAACAGTAAGCTGTCCATTGAAAATGGAGACGGCGTTTAAAATATGTCAAGTTAAGGTATAGGTCGCCTCCGACAGACAACATTTGTGGACGATTTTCTGTGAATATTCTGTGAATCAACTATACGGACGCTTTGACAAAAGATTCCAGAATTAGTGCGTAAACGACGCTTACGGGTTTGGCGAAAAGGACCATCGTATGAACTCATTGATTATATATCAATTGTCCTACCAAATAAAAATTGTAAAACCCTTTTAAAAGATGAACATAGAAGCCAGAACGGTTGGGGCAAATCACTTGCTCAATTGTCATATCATAAGGCTCTTCCTTCCTTGTTAGCTCCAACACTCTCCCTTCATAGGACAGCTAGTGCATATATAGCTTAAGTTACTCACATAAAGGGAGGAAGTGATACTATAAAGGATGGGCTTTATTGCACACAATATAGAACTGTGTTTCTGTGTTTTAGGTCGGACATTAGGATACAGGACAAAGACTGGCAATGAGTTGGAAAGCCCCGGGTGGTGGCTGACTTCACAAACCATAGGCATCTAGCTGATCGCAAACAGCCACCATACTTCACTTCGTAAGTTCACTGGCGATGTACAATGCGTGTGGTTCTAAGAAGAGCTTTTAAAAATGAGTGTTCGAGTCGAACTCTTACCTTTACCTCGCAGCAAAAAGGACTAAAGCAAGATGCAGGCACATTTTAGCACATTATGCTAAGGGATGTAATAATACGTATGTTGACCAATTTTGTACCAGACATGAGCTACTTTTGAGAATGTATTTGAAAAATCACACGAATCGCTCTAGGTGATTGAGCCCAAAACTTGTGAATCTCGCGAATTGTTATAATGTGTTTGTGTTATTTTGTACCTAGTATTCTCGACTAGAATAAAAGTTATTAAAGCAATTGTGTTCAGGCCACTGCGCCACACTGGTCCAGACAACCCCTGTGCAACAAATATGGTACACATAAAGAACGTACGGGACAGATCTACAAAAATACGGAGACGAATATCAAATTGAGAAAGTGTATATATATTGTTAATCCAATAGTTACGCTTTACGGTTTTCCACCAGCAGAATCTACGGGGTATTTTCAAATTTACGAATCTTGAGGATTTACGTAAGACTCGTTCCTGCTGCTGCAGTTGCTCTTGCTGGAGACAATTTATCTATGCCAAAAAGCGTTTTCCCACTAGAACCTAGCTGTGACATGTATGCTTCTTCGTATAATGTCTGTTTTTGCGTTGGCGGTCGTTTTCATTGATCAGTTCCTACAAATATTTTCGTTGTCACCGATCGTTTCGTTGTCTTGACACGTATTCCTTCTATAAATATTCACTTTCATTTCGCTCGTCTCTGATACTTCCTGCCGATTTCTGTCCGTATTGCATAGAGCCTGCTGATTACCATTACGAGGGCTCTAACGCCACTTAATAAGCAATAGATTTGACATCGCTCTACCGTACGCGGGGCTGGTCTTGTCTATCTAGCGGCTTTATGCTTGACAAACAATGTCTTCGGCAACATAGTGTCAGCAAGCGCGCCAGCTACCCGTCGCCATAGTTCCGCTTCGTGTCGTAACGACTACCGTTGAGAAATCTTAGCCATTGTGCGGTTTGAAAACCATTGTTGTTGATAGAACGAAGTGGCTCGTACTGGTTTCAGTAAGGGTTAGCTGACTGCAAGCGTTTTGAGATTTGTCTGATGTGGAGCCAACACTTAAGTCAACATTGATTGGCATTTAAAAGTGGCTGAGAGATTGATTACCTAAAGCTTAGAAGGCCGCCATTAGTAAAGATTTGCGTATACATCGATGTTAAATTACGACAAATTACTTGAATGCTCGATACAGTCCTCTAAAGCTGTACTTAAACGACACGGTGTACATCAAATCTATCGTTTTTTTTACCACTGCAATTCTCAAATCGATTAAATTAATTTCTATTAATACAAATCAGTTAAATTGCTGCAGTATGTATATGTATCCCTTATAAATGGGTTTTACTGCGACGACAGCTGGGTCTAGTATGTGCGATACTGAATGGCAGGTAATGGTTACTGAAGAGAACCTCCGCTATTCAAATAATAGTTCGAACATATTATTATTGTAGGCCTCCTGATGATTCACAACTTTGTTTTTCTGGACCCTAGTTGACATTGCCGATAGCCACAATCTTTGAGCTATGTTAAATGAGAAGCTTGTTTTGCATTTGTCAGTTTGGCCGAAAAAAAAATTACAAGTCGATCGTACCAACCTGATTGTGCATTCTGTATCCACCCGGTGATATTACTATTATAGAGGCCAGGATAATAGCTAGGAATACTACACATATAGATACAACTCGCGCCTACTTCATCACCTTTCAGTTTGTTGCACATGATTAGTACTGAGTATACACGTAAACGCAAGTTACCAACCTATTGCTCTTGCGAATATAACTTGAAATAGGTGTAAATTTGCCTGACTTGAACCCGAACTCTGTGCCTTAACTTGCTGCGGTTGCCCTGTCACACTTTTTGCATTTACTCTGTCACTTGGGTAAAGCTGTTTTTATAATAGCACTACAGGTTTTCCTTTGCAATTCCCCTTTCGCCATCTATCAGTAAACCTACTACATTATCTTCGTCGCTCTGTTACTTGTCTTCAATTGTTTAGTTACCCCAATTTGAATATTCCACTATACGAAATCCAAATACCTTAGCAGAACCTAATGAGGCAGGATTCGGTTAAGTGGGCACACACGGGATTCAAATGCTTTAGCAAGAGGGTTTGACCCGCATGAGCCCTTTCTCTTCGAAAAGAAAACAGATATTACATTACCATTGTCGTATTGCACTAGTAACGTTTTTGGCTAATCTGGAAAACACGTGGTGCTCTAGGTTTGAAATTTGGCGAAACCGTGCTTCGTGTCCTACTAATCCCGAGACCCTTAGAGAAGGGCCCAAACTTCTCTGCGAATTATGCCGGTCCCTATTGCAATCCGCTTTGTGTGCTGTTCCGTATGTGCTGCTATGGTTTCGTTATCTCAAAATAAAATTTTAGTATAAAAAATATTAATCAATCCAGATATTATTCTGCTTAAAAGATGAAGACAACAGACAACTTCTAATTTAGTTTGTGGCCTGCTATTTAAAAGTACTAGGCCAACATCTAGATAGTTCTCAAATTTTTAGTCTTTGTTGAGATTACTGCTCGAAGAAGTAGTTTTCCCCCAGTTTACATTAGAACGTCTGAGGAAGTTATTCTATATATTGTATTTAGCATATAAAAGGTATTACTCAAGCGCACAATTTTCATCAAGATAGCACGTAAAAGAACGACAAAAATTGCTTTTGGTTCGGTAGACATACTCTTACTTGTTTAAGAAGATTGATTTATTATCGACCATACGAGTTTATATTGATCCTTTCTATGTTCAGAAGTGCACAGAAAATCACAGTAATTTTGATAATAACTTACGGTTTGTTCCCAAGGGTTGATCGACATGAACAAATATCTTATTATATCGACCACGTTTATCATTCCGGAAAAAGAAAGCATTATAGACATGCCACTATCTAATATAGCCGTTTCAAGCTCTTCTACGATTTACTGACAAGCATAACCGCCCAGCCACTAGTGATCACTCCGCTGATTCACTTTGTTCCGTCTTCAACATAGAATAGACGACAATGTGCTATCACTGAATCGTGTAGCGTGAACAATATGCGTTTGTGTCTTGGAATTACTTCCTTGCTGTATGTCTGTGGATTCATCTGGCGGAAGAAAGTTGACTGTAAAAAAATGCTGACGCGGGCTTCACCTCCAAAACAAACAAAACAGCACCAGCCTCGTCCTACGTGAAAAATGTCAGGTAATACTACATTACAGAGCCACACTGCAGCATTCCTAGCGGCAGAGATTGATTCAATGAGAATAGGTTCTAGGACAGATAGACACAGGATTGAGCTAAATATGACAAAACGTCATCGCCTTAGTTGGCCATGCATAAAGGTACTGCGCCATAGGCTGGTCGGCTCAGCGCATCCCCGAGTGAAGTTGGGTACGGCAAAAGATAGTGTTAGAAGCAAAAAAAGCTCAAGGGGCAAAGGAAACACTGAGATGTTTAAAGGATATAATGGGTTCAGTTTTCAGACGAACTGATCGTTGTTGTGCCCCACGTTTGATGCTGGCGATTCCTGACGTTTTAGGGGCTAATAGGCACCAAAAAACTATGCATAACATAAGGTGAAGAGATACCTGATTAGGATCGCGGTGCGTTCCGTTCAAAGAATGTGCCGCCACAATGGGGCAGCCCACGCCCCATAGGCTTCCAATTCACTCTTTAGCTTCAGACGCGTGGTGAGATCAATGCTAAGAAGAACTCACCCGCGCGTGTCGATTACTACACGGGAACGTGTTTATTAATACCTGTCCAACGCTTGCGCATGTTCTAATCGCCGAGGAACATATGAAACAGGAATTTTTTTCATGGTCACGACATTAATTTAAATTCGACTTAGTTTAGTCTGGCAGTGAACGCATGATCTAAATCTGTCGATAGATAACAGCTCATTCATTTTTCTAAAGCTAGGTTTGTTAAAGTGGCGGTCACCGCATTATTTGACTGGTCGATTGCCCCTCCGTTGTCACACCATTATATCGGTTTATAAGTTTGCTTTTTAAAATGCGTTGCTTAGTTCCTAAAATACAAAAAAAATCTCATCTAGGCAAGACGCAATATATAGACGATGCATTAAAAAGCTTGCTAAGACAATATCTATATTTTAGTAAGGCATTTGGCCACTTTGAGGTTAATTTGTCCTAAACATTCAAGCTGGTTTATGCCTCTATGAACTTTAACCAGAACTCAACGGCATGTGACTAAACAAGGTTTTTCAGGTTCTAACTACTGTATTTAAGAAGGCGAATTCTCAATAATCAAATGCGTAATTTTTTTATCAATAATTTCTCCAACAATTGTAACCTGTTACAATTAATTCCCTATAAAACGTTTATACTGTAGGGCCCAATGTTAAGTTCATTTACGCTGGGTGCATTGAATTTTGCGACTGATGCTAGTCCGCGGTGTTTAGACTGCACTATTCGGTGAGTTGTTCTTAAAAAAAAACCGAGAACGAAATTGAATATCGGCTAAATAATGGCCCACAAACTGCAAACACACTCGCTGCGATAATCAAATCATATGTATTTAAAGATATTTTGCCAATATCACGATTTTGAAATAAAAAGCCTGTCACAAGGTTTGGTTCATTTTTCACAACCTTAAACATTAGTTGATCATTCATTTTAATAATGACATTCTAACTCGTTTTTAAAAAATACATACCATACCATAAGCCAATATGTTTGCCGAGTTTATTTGTTTCTTTGATAACAGCCACTCTCTTTCGTTCCGTTTTCACCATAAAGGAACACGATCACCCTACACTGCCTGTAACCAAACCTTTCAGCGATACCTTTTTTTTGATCACCCCTCCTGTCTATTTATTTTCTGGCTCAGTGGGCCCCGCTGGCTTTACCGTAACGTTGTACAATCCGTACGCTTCGCGTTGATCTATTTATATATCACTTAAAGTACTAGTAGCACAGTAGAGCAAGATAAAATATCCAACATGGAAGTAAAAAGATTGTAAGAAAGAACTCCACAAAGCAACGATTGCTTTGGATTAAACTATGTAAGATCCGTACACAAAACCACAGAACGCAAGTCTCTATTCACTGTGAGACATTTTCACAAAAGAAATTTGGAACATATGGAGCCCACACGCTTTGGCGCATTTTCGGATTAAAATGGCCTCTATAATATCTTTTCTATATTCTGTATAGATAGTATTGCCAGAACATGTCCTGCAACATCCGTGATGTGTACCTCGTGGGCCTTTGCTCGTGGATCTATTTAACGTGGATCTAGAAAGCGTCTAATTCTTTTGCACTATCCGAATCAAAGCACAGGAAGCTTCGGCATTATGGCTAAGCCGGAAAAGAATCATTTAATTGCACTTTACTTGATTATTTAAATTTGGGCTTTACCACTTCTACGAGATACGGAGAGTATAAACGAGCTTATGAAGATCGGTAGAAGCTAGAACATTAAACTTAGCTACGATTCCAACATAGTAGGTAAAGAGCATGTAAATAAAAGAAAAAGCCAAGAGAATGCTAATATATTCGATGAGTTGTGACAACTAAAGACTTTCTACTTCGAACCTCCAGACATATGTCCCTCTAACATTTTACTGAAGAATGCATCAATGATGCCGGAGGGAGACACTTTAAAAGTTATGTGGCTATAAGGTTGAAAGCACGAACTTCACAACTTCTGTATCGGTGTCCAAAGAGACCTCAGAGTCGCAAGCTTTGCGGCAAGGCTGAAGATCGACGAAAAAGATCTTTCTTACTTTTTGCTGTTCAAGTCGCCCGCTACAGCACGCATGATAAGCAGGGATGCGTTCATCCATTCGTCCACCCTCGCTCTACCCTACACAAGAACACCACCCTCAGTGTTACCATCAACGAACAAGTCACAATCAACTGTTTTTATAGTAAAATTGTCTATTGAGGTGATGACTGCAAAGACGAACACAGAGCAATACAACGTGCACGTTCAGTAGAGTACAGTTTTTTTCTTTCAGGAATCACAATAGAAAGGCTTCGATAACAAAGTACAGATCTCAATTAGTTATTGGTGCTCATACCCTATCCTGGTAGAATTCCATATCCTCCATTACGCAAAGTAACAAAATTGAAGACAGATTTCAGGGCATGAAAATGGCAACGACTACAGAAGCGCACCATGAAGGGGCCGCCCTAATTACCAACGGTGGCAACAGCAATGTTAGCGAAATTGAAACACTTGTAAGCACTTTATTTGTTCGAGAACATTGCAGTTTTAAAATCAGCTCTAGAGCTACCCTTGGAGAGCTAGCAATCAGCTAATCAAGGAACTGCATAAACAACCATTATTTCCTTTTTTTCGCTTAATTCTGAGTTTTGCGTTTTTTGTAAGTTATAGTGAACATCGAAATAATTCAAAGTTCTGTGTTTACCCAGTTGGGATACGATGTTAACATTATTTGATACATCATTTTTCGAAGTGATGAACATTTTATTTTGTAAACGCGCATGTTACTCTAATCTTCTACGCATAAAGCACAGGCTTTTCTGTTTGCAGGAGCGTCTCTATAGTGTATTTGCATAGTTTTTCCTGAAAATTAGATTCTCAAAAAATATAGTAAATAGAAATTATAATATAATGCAGTATCATAACGCAGAGAAATGGAAAAGATTGCATGACCGAGTGTTTATGAGGATACCTGATGGTGGAGCTCGCTCTTTCGTCACAATCGACTGCAACCAACAAACTATTTATGCCATATACGAATACGAGCTTACAGTGCCCAACTATACACATGATGTCTGGATAACATATTTGCGTACGATTGACCGCGAACGGCGCAGATTTGTATAGCATTATTCAATTGAATCATTGAACCTTGTGATTTTATTGTTTCTTTTTTTCTACTATTTTGCTGTTCTAGCAACGCGAATATGAATGGCTACTGAAATTCGAGGTGAACGATATCGTTGAACAGCTTCAAGGAGTTATCGCCGTGAGTACTATTATTGGGCGCTACCTATCGATAGTACTGATCAGAGGCTGTTTCCTAGATTTGGGTTGTAGTGCGTGAATCATAAACGCTTGCTCAGTCTACGAATATGTCTAGATTAGCATTGAAAATGTACAGTTGGCTCTATTAGAACAGGACCCAAACATTTAAGATAGACACAGTATAAATGTTGCCTGATCTTCGGTGTATAGTTTGAAACTTAACTAAAACCACCAGAAAAGAAGTTGAAGAAATACATGTATCTGCATATATAAAAATAAATAGCGTGCTGAGCGGTACGCTAGAATTTTCACGCTTACTGTAATTCTATATCTATTTGGTAGGAATGCTCGAAGCGATTTCCTCTATCGATCCCCGGTCACCACCAGACTGAAGCTCGCTCTGATAAATTCATAATGCAGAATACCATGTAAGTAATTCTATCTTAAAATATAAATAGATACTTCTATTTCCGATATAACCATATGACCGAAACAATCATTATCTCCATGAATGTCTACTGAAAACGCTAATCAATCGTTTTGTTTAGCATCATTAGTGCTTAACCAACAATCGGGACGTGTAAATGTGTAAAATGATTATGAATGTAAATGTGAAAAATTGATTATATTGATGCGAATTGATTGAAAAGCAGCTAAAAGTATGCTAACGAACAGCAAGAACTGTAACTCCTGTCGTAGAGCCAGCGCCCGCGGGATTGAGCTTTAATGTCTAATACTCTAAACAATTACGTGTGCGTACTTAGCAGTAATAATTATCAAGATGTCTTCACTGTTTTTTCATTGCCACACTTGACAACTTATTTGGTCTGCTTCGACTGCTATATGTTGTGGTGCAGCGCTACGTCAGCCGACCAGAGCAAAGTTGTGGCAACTCTGACAGGGGACTCAATTAGCCATGCCGACATTAGTCTACGCTTACCAAAACACTCACAACCCAGCCAAAGAACAATTGTGCAAAATGACGCTCAATGGAAGCTGCAGGTAGGGGTCATTTTTTCTACTGACAACCAATTTAGCCTTGCAATGCTTTGTTTATTTACATGCCTAAATACTATATGTACTACATTCCCTCAAAACTATTTAATTTTAAAGGCCATTTTGTAAAATATCGAAAAGCATAATTTCTTTACTGTATTAAATAGGTGATTTCGAATATACTATTGTTTTCCTTTGTTATTACAATAGATCGCTTTTCACGGACAAGCTCATATTTATATTTGACTTAGATCTACAAGCTTTATTCCATATGTAATTAAGAAACTTTAAATATCGGTATGAATTAGCTTAGAACTTGCAGCTAACTACAGTTATCTGCTTTTTTACAGCAAATTCAAGATGCTGGTAATCATCTCATGCAGGCTATGAATCTTCTCAATCCGAACCGGGTGGGCGGACGATTCAAGTTTACGTCTGGACAGGAAGTACGCATTTAGCTGAAATTACGCACACACAGACACGCGCATTTAGATAATAATAGGTATTTACTCCAGGTGATTCTGTTTACGTATTGTTCACTAAGCGAAAAACTCATCGCACGGTTCAGTAAGGTCTGTAATTTTTACTTAGCGAAGAGTTTTGAACATTGTCATGTAGACGAAAACGACAAATATTCTTCTCATCTATTTGAAAATATCACAAGAAACAGTCCTTTTTTATACGGAGTCAGAGCAGGAAGATTCTAAGTATATATATATATGCCAGTTGGTTAGTACTGTTGATTTAGAAACTGATCTTCATCATGTTTCTCTTTGCATTCGACTTAGGTTCGCAACCTTATGTCAGACGTGATGACGTGCGTAGGCCGTGGGAGAGCCTGTCTGGTAGTACCTAAAAAGAGGACAATAGAGGAGATCATGCAGAGCAGAAATATGGTACGAAATAACGTGTGTGCGCAATGCAGTGGCTAACTGACTTGTTTGATTTATATATTAGGGAGCAGTAATTTTAATGTTTTTTCTACTTTATCTCTTTATATGTAGAGTTAATACAATCTTGGTAATTTGACATTATTATATTTTGCTTCCGGCTCGCTGTTTTTGCTTTTGCGGTTATGTAGAAATCGCTTCAACCACCGCTCCCGAACGATGTTGCCGTGAGCTTCTACATCCAGAGTTACAAGCTCGTTTTTGCTGTTTATCATGTCCAGAAAGATCCCCACGGCCAGCAAAAATTCGATGTTCTACAGGCAAGTACGGAATTGCCATCTTGAACGTGAGCGTGCTAAGTTGCAACTAACCTTATCATTATTGAGAAATGTTAATAAATCCATATATATATATAACCTAAAGAATAATGCTCGTAGGTGATGGCTGACGTCTGCCGTTGTCAAATTAACAAATATTCTGTGGTTTCTGGTTCGACCCTTGTACCATGTTTTCTAAGAATAAAATATGTTACAGCTACTTCCTCAACGACTTCATTTGTATTGACACGTTTGGTGCATTTTAGTTTTACTCATATACGTTCTATATTGCTAACGATAAACCTAGGATTATTTCCATATTAAAAACGTGGAAAACACACCAAAAGCAGATATAGCAGTGAGCATGTAATTTAGACTAGCTTTGTAATCATCAAGAGCTTCAATTCTTTTTATCACATATTTTTTTCGCCTAGTTGTCGATACGTTTCACCCTAAATACGATAGTGAACATCCTCTGGTCTAATTTTTAGGCGGAATGCTCTGTTCCTTGGTTGAGCGAAGTGCTAGTACTGTTCACTGTCGCACTGCAACTTTGTCAACAACTTAAGGACAAGGTATTTAACATAGAACTTTACTCAGTAATTTAAAGTTTGCCATTCATTCAGCATGATTGTTTTTCATTGTCGTTGAGTGAGTTCTCTCAAGTACATTCGAAACTCATATATTGCTCAATATATCATGCACTATGTGCTTTTAGCAGGCATGTCCTATGGCATTTCTGGGAAACCTTATTATTCGAATCCTTATTGCGCACGGCGTATTCTTACAAATTTTTATGTCAAACATTAAAAACATTGGCATTGCTTATTGTTTCAGGTGGAAGTGTTCAACCAATACAACGACTTCACTGTTCCCGACAAAATCTAAATGTCAACATGCAAAGAATAGGTCCCCCGTCCAGTAAACGCTACGCCCCGAACCATAAGATAACGCGAAAACACTGTAGAACAGCACGAAATTCCCTGACTCATGTCGCATTAGAATGCACTGTGTCATCACTAGCATCACCGTCACAGGACCGCTCAGATGAGCCGAACAGCCTGATTTGGTCATAAGTAACACCCTTCAAGTCGATGTCGTGTGATGGGAGACAGTCTATTGATCTTGCATTTAGTATTTGACTGATGCTAGTAGGGCAGGAGGCATTAGAGCTCCTAGTAATAGTATGACCCTGCAGAACTTGTTTTTGATCCGTTTTTTAATGTGTTTATAAGTTATTTATTTCGCTGTCGTTACCATGGGTATACTTCGTGCCAGATTACTAATGTATTTGACGTATGCTCTATTCTATTCCATAATTATGATAATCAGGCGAGCGTGAACAATGCATTCAAAAACTGACTGTCCATCCAACACTTCGGTCGGTTCTATTTATTGTTATGGATATCGTTATAACTAGAGTCGGTTTGTACTCATTAACAGTAGATGTATCATATAATGATATTCTCAAGCTCATTTTTTTCAAAAAATACCCTAAACAGATACCTTAATATTGGGCGAAAAAGATATGAAATGACACGTGGTCAGCGAAACAAAGTTTAAATTATTAATAACAATAAACTGATCGAGTCCTCACACAGTCGACATTCCTTAGTTTTTAGTGACTGTGAGTGCAACTTTATTACAAGCGATTTAGTCATGGTAAACACCTCACGACGTATTATGTACTCACTATATACTACTTGAAAGTGTTTAACAAAATAAGAAAAGTAACAAAATAACTCTAAGAAGGATTTCATAAAATTACAACAGAAAGTAGTCAAATGGATGAGATTGCATAAACTTAATTGAATGTTATAGTAAGGTCTGAAGTAGAGCATAAATATTGATTAAACGAAAGTATCACGCTATTGTATAGAAAAAATTTGCACGGAACATCTCGCATCCTATTGTTGCAACTTTGTTGCAAAAAGGGTTACCTACATTTCTGATTGCGATAATTACTATAGTCAATTGAATAAGTAATTGGTGTGTGTCTGTATTACGTTTATCGACGATGTAGAGATTTAATGTTCTAATAAAATGTCCTCAACCGTTAGGTAATGTCTAACATTGAATTGACCAATAGATTGTTCTTACTTAGTAGATTAAATCTGAGGAAATCTAAGAGACAGAAAAATCATGATCAATCAAAACAAAAAAAAATGAAGATACTATCAGAGGTCATTTTATTGCAATCAAACATTACAATACAAGACTTTAGAGCGCCTATCGTGTCTCATAAATACCGTCTCATAAGAATAAATAGCAATTTGCATGCATCACAAGTGTTTTTCGCGTTTGGTTATGTTAGATAGACCTACTTGTTAACCAACCATTAAATTCGATAAACAATAGGACGATCGTCTGTGCCCAGTTTATCACTCCTCCTATTCACTTTAATAGAGAGAGGCACAAGAATGAGAAAAATCACATTTAAGCTGTTTTCTCCTTGTATTAATATCACCTGCAGATCACCGCGCCATTGAATAATTACGTCGCTTGACTTGCTTTCCGCGAGCCCCCCTTTTTCTTCATTTCTCAAGCCGGATTTTCTTTACACCCCGTTTATTATTAGTGTCATTATCCATTTTTTACTAATCAAAAGCATTTTACATCGTTCACATTGCTTAAATAAGTTCTAGTCAACAGTTTCGATCTACGCGGGTAGATTGAATGGTTCTTTTATCTTAATTGACGTTTTTCTGGCGGCTTGTTGCACTTCTACGTATACACGGAAGAAGCGCATACTGTCAGATCTGCAAACGTTTTCCAATTTGACTCTTTCCATTTCCACTACAGCTTCGCCTTTCATTGTTCATTGTTCATTTTCCACACTGTTTCCATATATAATTTAGTTTGCTTCTTGTTGCTTTTAGTAAATACTACTAATTCATATCTTTATTCATATTATTACATAATTATAATGCGTATTTTCTACATAATGTACAGATCATTTACACAGCCAAGAGACGACGGTCGCTAACCAATCGCGCATTTGCCTGGCGAGTGACGTTAACTCTGCCACGGTGGTGGCTGTAACAACCGTTGCTAGGTGCTGCTCTAAATAGTCAACGCTGAAACTGCTCTGAAAGTCATAACCACTTAAACTCCAGCTGTAATAATAGTCCACTAAAAAGGTTTCTTTTCCCTGAAATTATTTCCAAACAATAATAAGAGCATAGCATTTTTTCCTTGGTAGGTCAAAGAAGCATGTGACTAAGGTTCCCTTGACTCCGTTTAACACAGTTATACATTTACTATTTTTGAAAGTTTTGAACTGAAATTTCTACGCACAGCCGGTACACCTCTTCCGAGTAATTCGAGGCCAACTGACCTAGGCGCTGTGGGTAACTATTTAGTTAACGGTCCTCTCCCGTTTGTTTTCACCGGCCCTATTAGTTTTATGTGAGAATCTGCTTCCTCTTTGCATCCACCCTGATGAAATCTAGGGTTCTTCAATTTCTTTTAAATAGTCTCTCTTCATTGAACGTTCGCCGTCCCTCTTTCATAAAATTATCTCGTCATTGTTGTCGTGGCCACTATGGTTATTGTTGTTATTGTTATGGGTGCTATTATTATTATTGGCAGTTGCCGTGAGGCAATGGACCTCACGGATGAGTTGATGGGCAGCTTCCCACGCGAGCTCTTCTTCTTCTTCTTCACGATCACTTCGGCCAACAAGCTTTCGCAATTTTGATATTGCTCCACTCCCGACTGTTACTCCGTCAGGTTCCGGCTCAAACTCGGAGGTGAGCTTCCCTAATTGGTCGATGTGTAGTAATTGTAACGGTCTGAAATGTTGAATTACGGCCAAAACAGAAACTGTGTGGTTAAAACGACTTGATGCGTCAACCAAAAATGCGGCGCGATGACTCGGAATTAAAGTGGCCTTATATGGATTAAACCTTTTGAGATTTTAGACATGACATTTATCGCGTCGTTTACTACTTACGTACGCCTTAATAAATAGTGTTCATATTCCATTCAACCTGATTTGAATCCACTTTTTATGTTTACATCTAATGTGTATATATGTGTCAATTAGTGACACATGTTCCTGTGATACTGTCCAAGGCTGACGGTTTTACCTGTTGTGAAGACCTCCATTAGCCTGCTGACCCTTTCGCAGAGTCCCTGAGAAGCTCCATGAAGAGGTAACTTTGTCGTCAAGAAGACTGTGATCGCCAGATGCCCCTAAACACCGACTACCGCCTGTTGGATCTGAAGATAAACACCGACTATCGCCTGTTGGGTCTGAGGAGACGCTTTCACTCGCATGACATCTGCTGCCCGCAAACTGAAGGCAAAATAGAGTTGGTTAACTTATCACGGCAAGTTCGACAATGATAATATATTACAAATACAGTAAAGAATATTTCTCATTGCATTATGTCCCTTGGAATTATATCACAGTAAATCAAGCTATTGTTCTTTCATTTACCTGTTGTGTGCTCGTACTCAAACTACTCGTATCACTACAGCTACTACAAGTGTCTCTTTCACGTTCCGGACCCCGTCTGGTCCCATGACTAGCCCGTTGCACCGTCTGAATGCATTCTGTGAGAAACTTCTGATAAAGCGGCGAGTTGAAGAAAGCCTGCAATAGTGGAAAGATTTCACTATTAATAACAGACATCAAAGGTAGCGTAGCATTATCATAAATCATGCGCACTGTTTTAGAATATATATTTTGGCTAGCATCAATATTTTGCACTCATGACAAAAGATTTCATACTCTGAAGTGTATCCATGTAGGAACATCAATCACTTACTTGTAGAAAATTGTTCTCGAGGTACTGGACAACAATGGCATAAGGTAACGCAAATGTTCGTGCATCGGGACCGTCCTCGGAACATATAGCCTCCTCTATCTACACAAGACAAAAACAGTATAACTAATAACGGTGTTACCAGAAATGATTTGAGTTCTCAAGGCCAGGAAAAATTCGCGTGCAGTTATGCCTAACAAAAAAAATTGCACCCACTAAGTAGGCACGACGCCCCTTGTGGGGTAATTACACAAGGAAAACCACTAATCCCGGAAGCTATGAAAGACTCAGCACTCAGAGTTGGCCAAGGTGGAATCATCGATGATAGATCCTGGCTACTCCATCCAACGTCTGATATTGACCGACCATATTTAAAGAATACGTATTTAAACGAGAATTCGAGCAAGTAGAAAGTAATCAGTACGGTACCGTGCGTTGATAGAAAAATGTAAAACACTAGGTTAAACGGTGACGAAACTTGCTGTGTCCTATTTTTACTAACCTGACTACGCATCACACTACTGAATCCGAGTGGTGTGTCAGCTTGTAATGAAAAGAATTTTCCGTAAATGACCATGGCATCTCTTTGCGCTTCTTCGGCGGCGAATGCGTCGGCAGCTCGCGTATGCGATGCGAAATTCTCGGCAACAATAAGAAAGTCAATGAGAGGTCGGATGCCCATTTCTTCACTGAACTCCATCAGGTAGAAGAGACACGCATCGTTGGCTAAGATGTCAACGAGCCCCGGCCCAGCAGCCATTGCTGTGAGTACGTCGATTTGACGCTGTGTGTAATAGGGACTCCTGACAAAGTCAGTATATAGGTCGCGTTCCATTTGATCAAATACGCTCCGTTGAGCCCGTGCGAAACACGTCCATTCGACATGTGGCTGAGATATACAGGCCAAAATTTCTGCGCGAATGCCATCCTCTAGTGGAATTGGCTGAACGGCGGATGGACCGATGAACTTATTATAAATGTGTAGAGCGTCTTGGCCGATACCTGGCAATTAATAAACACGATATTCAAACATACCGATGTCGATACAAAAACTGAAGCCAACTGTGTCTTGCATTTCCTAAGAGAAGGTATTTGACTCAGTTTAGGAACTAACTGTTGAACGAGCACCCGTAATGCAAACTGGCTTAATCAATCTTGAAAATATTATTAATGATGAACATTCGAGTATTTTCTAGTATCACACTGAATTTGAATTAGTGTGGTCAACATGAATACGAATGCCGTTTTACAAAATGGGAATCGACGGTTTTGCTGAATACCTAGCATAATTTTCAAATATTATATCTAACTATATAAACAGTTCATATATGCGATATAGATCGTCGTATATACGACTGCCACTCAACATGTAATCGTTCTATACTCGGCTGACGTTGTAAACTGCGTCTTGTAAATCTGCATGTACGGCACAGTAAATGGCGACGATAAGTCACCGCTGACTCATATACTTTAGTCTGCCTGGCGTGATGGCTGTGCCACCTGGCGGCGATTTCCTTCCATTGGACTAGTTCGACGCTTTGTGAAACAATTTTTTTGTTGCATAGGTTTAGTGTAGAGTGCAGTGTTTAGTATTTCAGGTGAAAATACTAATGGGAAACGTTGCTATTAAATTATAATAATTAAAATTAATACTCTGTTGTGTGCGCTGCACTTACCCAAAACTCCTTCAAGTGTTTTAAGTTGTTTTTGATTGTGATATCAATTAATTTGTATTTTAGTACTTACTATCCGTGTAGACTGGAGGCACAAACTCTTTTGGAGATGTATCCTTTGGTGAATGGATTGCTGACGCTGAGTCTTCACAGGGACTGAGTGGGTCCGCTTGTAGAGCTAAAAAAGAAAAAAAACAAACCAACACAAACCTGGAAAATCGTTCTTTGGCATTTCCCAAATGCGCCTGAAGGGAGCCAACGTTGAGATGGAAAAAAATGTACGAGTAGCACTTACGGTCTGAAGGTCTGAGTAGGGGCCTTCGTGCTTGCCCCTGTCGTAAAACTTGACTGCTGCGTTGGAACATATCTGACTCTAGCCAGAATCGTAGTAGGTGCTGCATTCCACGAGTTTCCATAAATTGGAGAAGATACGGTATCGAGCCATTATCTCTGAGAAGTTCAGAAAGGGACTTGAAGGAACACGCCTTCGTACGTGGCCCGTGAGCAGGGTCAAAATCCGATTCCGCTGCAGGATCAGAGGAAGGAAAATAACCGTGATAAATGCAGAACATTTCAAACATTGCGCCATGCCTCTCTGTGGATGCTAGCATCCTAACAAAACTAAGCACCCTCCAGTATCGCAATTAAAAGCAAGCGCTTTACTGGGAGACTTTACTTACTTTTGAGCACTCCATCCATGCGTTCCTGAGGTGTTACCTTTAATTGTTGGACCCCACTAGCGACGGAGCCCCCCGCAGCCCTTGATGCTCGCCGTAAGCCGCTGATGCCAGCTCGGGCACCTCGGTTCAATCGCATCTCCATTGAACCGAGGCTTAAGCTGCGTTCACCCAGCAAATTCATCCCTGAACCTCCTAGAGGCCCTGCAAAAAGAACCAAACTTAATTAAATTTAATCTTGCATATGCGGCAAGACGAACTTGGATAAAAGTAATTGTTTTACCCAACGTACGTTGATGTGCATCTAGTCCGATTCTTTTGCACTGGCGAATAGTAGGCAAGCAAATACAATGAGGTGGTTGTTGTACCGCAAAAGCTTTACCATATACAAACCACCCAACCAAGCTGCTACACGATATATTTTATTCAAGCTTCATACTCTTCGCAGAAGCTTATCTAAAATACCAGTGCTTGAATTAGTTAACCGCTTAGTGATGCCTCACGTAAAAATTGGAAATCTAGGTAGAAGACACCCAGGTTTCAGGCTACTTGAAAGACGCAGAAATTACGAATAGATCAATACTCGTATAATCCATAAACTTTCGATCACTCTCATAGAGTTTTGGATTACGCACTTTTTTAGCTCTAAAAATAATAACTGCGATAATCACCCGCATTTACGTGTTAGAGCGTATCTGTAAGAAGAGGAACTTAACTTGTCCGGAGCTAGGTAACGGGCCCAAAATCTCCAATAACATTATCTACATTCTACTGTCAGACGAACTTCGGTAAATATATCAACCTTTTTAGCTATCTACGTCTATAAACTAGCCGAATATCATCAGAACCACTCAAATGGCAAAAATATCACTTAATACAGAAAATGAATGCTTAGATATTGTGCTTCTGTTTCTTTCAAGGTGAAAGCACTAGATTAAAATGCATTCAGAGTACAAACATAAGTTGTTATCACTGCAATCACTTAAAAGCAGAAATTGGGAGATCGAAGACCCTAGAAGAGATAACTAGAGAAGGCGTTGCAGGGATCAGAAAATAGTTTGAATAAAATAGTGTACGGACATTTATACATAGGATTTATCAACATACTTATTACGAAGTTTATCTCAGAGACACCCATCATAAAGAAGTACAGCAAAAAACTGGATTCCAGTTAACTAAATTCAAGACAAGTAAAAATTTGTGCAATAATCATCAACGAAAGATCCACTTGAAGCATACTGTCGCCATTGACTACACACAAGTAAGTCTGTGCCGCCCCTCAGAAAAAGCTTATATTCTCTAGACTGAAGTCAATGCGCCCTAAATGGGTAGCGTGATGTATTGTACCGTCGATTTCATCAAACAAGCGATCGATAACGAGAGGTATAGTAATGCTAATATAGCTGTTAAACAGGTCCCAGAAGGCTGATTTCTACTTCGGGTTTCGATACACAAGTATCGATGTTTTTTCTTTGTTTTCTGACCCATTGAATAGTTCCTGAAAAGCACAAGAAAAGCTAACTGGTTTTACAATTTGTTTTGTCTTGCTTTATTATAGCATCTAGAATTCACTATTTGTTTTGTTGTAATACTGATTGTGTGAATTACTAACGTGTTTGATATTACCCCAAAGTTTAAGCTCCGTTAAATAATGGTTTACTTGAAGTTTTGTGTTTTGTTGACAGTATGTGCATGACAGCTCTGCGACGCCCTAAACGTTGTGTTCATTTTATTTAACTCAGATACGGGCAAAAAGGCGCTCTATCGTCTTCAGGCTTTGCGAAGTACTACTAACGCTTGTGAGATATTATGGAACAACCACTTTTTGCACTTCATGTTATCAAATGATTAAATTAGAATCTGATCTTCAACCACGCGTATCCAAATTCCGCAAAATCTCGGTTTCTTTTGGAGGGACTGACCGATTATTCACAATAATCAATCCACTCGACACGAATTTGTCATACCTTTGTCAAGAGGCAATGAAACACATGATGATACACTTAAATTAGGTTGTTACCGACTATAACAAAATAATCCGACGTACAACTACGATAGCAATGTATGATGACAATCAATGCACGAATCCCTTTTGCTCTTTATCGCACAGTAAATGGTAATTAAACATGGGTTTGTCGTATAACGACGTCGAATACATAATTGATTAGCACCATTTGCAACATCCTGAACATCGCTTGAAGCATCAAAAGGAATATTCCATAACAATGGCAATATATTCTAATGATGTTAATGTTCCATACTGAAAAAGCAAATGGGAGCATCTTAAATGCGAAAGTATCTTTTGATTATTAACATTGTCCGGATTTACATTATGGTAAAACAACTAAAGTTTTTTTGGTCCCACCTACTTCTCTAACCCATGTTAACAGTAATGTTGTCAACCCACTGTGACCACAAGATCTAGCCGTATTGCACTGACGCGCATGCGCATCGACTAAGCCACAGCACAGAATATCACTGCGTAAGTGTTCTTGAATCAATTACATCTATATTTATTTGGCTGATATCACCGACTTTTACACCTATGCCAATCAAAAAAGTCGCTAGACCTCTTTTTCAACACATAAGTGTACCCAATTTGGTGCTCGATGCGTGAAAAGACGAGCCTGGCGTATATCGTAAACAATACTTCACAGTCCCTCTTCTGGGTCTGCTTGGCCCGATCCACGCTGCGAAATGAATGTAGCAGTACACTGTCCCTATGTTTAGTTATACAGCCAACAACGCATACAGCCATCGTGAGATGAAGTTGCCGTCAGATGTCAGTTGTCAGTGAGCATAGTTACACTTCGAAAAGCCGCGTTAATAAGTATCGGAAAAGGGGACGGCACTTAATCTCGCATCAATTCATATTTATGACAAAATAACCCACCAAACAGCTTACCCACCCCTAGGCACCAATCGACTTTTGGAATTACCAGCAGTTAGGGTTCCATACTTCTACATAAAACACACTCGCCTTTCTTCTTGAGAAAGTTCATCAGGCGTTTGTAATCCTATTTGCTAGACGTTGCCATCATCATGGTATCTTGGCGCACCCGACACAGTGCGTCAAGCCGCTCGACTGATTGTCGTTACCATAGGGCTCCTTACTGTATCGAAGTAGTGGTAGTCGTAAAAGCTAATTTGAGTACCCATTTCACGTTACGTGCACACATAAATATACACATATATATCACATAGAATAATTAATGTGTCTGTTTATCTGGCTGCAAATGATGCCAGACACTCACAAATAGACTGACGGCCCGACAATAGTGTTACGGCTGCACGGATCTCTCCTTCTCCATCACACGATAACAGTGCTCCTGTTAAGCCACGGCAAGACAAAGCAAAACAGAGACCTTTTGCTTACTTACCCTTCACGAACGGTGTTATAATCTGAGCCAAGCACGATGATCCGTCAGGCTGCCAGGATTGTGTTCCCTGGGGAGGAATTCGCACTTGCTTTAAATAACCGTTAGTTGGCGGAACAGTGAAGGTCTGCGCGTGATCGTGTGCAGTTTGTTTGGTTAACGGAAAGTGTCACAATGAATCGTGTGAAGGGTTCAGAATCGGAAGTCACTATCTATAAGTTGCTGTATTTAGAAGCACCAGACATTTTAATTAAGTGGTAATTGAATTGTGCCCGCTTCTCCCTGGCAAGCCATTCACCGCTTAGTGTTAGCAGACGACGCTGTTACACAATTTGTTTCGCCAGCTAAACGAAAGCAGAAGTTGCCGCAAATGATCCTCTCAAATTTAGCGGTCGAAACATCAACTTTTAAAGAGAAGCAGAATACGCATCTATCGTAAATGACATGCTACTGAACTTTTTATCTGTATGGGAAGCTTCCGCCCATAAAATCTCGAATTGGAACATTAATGTGGTACCGAAGTAATTATTAAAATATGAAAGTATGCAATAGGTGTAGCGTGGATCCTATTTTAACACGTAGTTCCCGTCCTATAGGCAGACAATAAGGTTGCTAGAATCTGCTTAGTTTAATCGTGCATGTAGTAGGAGTGTTAGCGCATTATTTTTTTTTAACATTTGTGACTTAGCGGGATTAATTAACCGGTTTTTCATTTGTATCAGACTATCCTAAATAAGCTTTTCTATCAAATATACGTATCTAAGTAATATCCCTACAGCTCTAGGATATCTTTCGCTAATTTATGAACCGAAAAACAACAGATGTTTACATTGCTTGGAGACGTTTCTAATAGTGTTTTAGCTACGTGTCCTCTTCATTTTGGAAACGTCAATTGGTTAGACCCGAAGGCTTAGCGCATTCCCCCACCACTTGGTTTTGTTAAAGTAGAAAATTGTCGGAAGATATATCCATTCACAACTGAAGTAAATCGATTTCCGAGTAATAGTAATTCTATCTTTATCCACTTAGGCTCATATGCTTGGCAAAAATGTTTTTTGCGTCTCTAGAGCATCGGTTCCTTTGAATGACGGTCAAACAAGTAAACCGACCAGCGGGCAGAAAAGAATTTACAGAAATGATTGGTCGTTGTAATGAAAATGCCTTCCATATTTGATTAAACTAACTAAATAACAACGTTTTATTGTAGGTATAAATAAATATAAAAAAAGGCAAATATCTAAGATTAAAATTAATACAGAAAACTACCAACACAGCGCTAATGCGAGCAAAAACAGTATAATAATATAAACCATATAGCTTAAATGCTTAATAATCATTCCCACTACAACTAACCTATGTACTAGAGGATTCACAAAATCCTACACATTGTAAATTGCACATTTCATCGTTTCCCTATCTCAGTTTTGTGGTATTGTATTTTTTTCGGACCTTTATAATATACTTTTTTAGAACGTGAACCCACCTTTTCTCATCTATTTATTTAACTCAGATTTTTCAAAAATGCGGGTAACATAAAAAGCGAAAAAAAATCAACTTCTGCCTCTAACGTTAAAGTTGGGAATAGTGCGTGTGGTCCTCTTTTGCTTTATATGGTATAGATGATAATGAACTTCCAGCCTCATACTTTTGCTGTTTTCTAAAAATAAGCACATTTTTACTGAATCGTACAACTGTTTTTAAGTCTGTTTGCCGCGCAGTGTGTTAGTACGCCAGCATACGTTTCTCGTGAGCCCGTCGTCATCGCCGACAGCGCCGTTGGCGGTATCTAGCCGAACTACCACATTCGAAATCCAAATCTCTTCATCATTTCGAGAAAAAAAAAAAGGAAGATTTCTCAGCCAAGGATTTGCTAGTGCTGGAGAAAACATGAGTTCGCTCTGACATCGAGCGGTTATCGCCAGTAGGTAAATTGCACAGAGTAGGTATTTTCTGCAATCCTTCTTCCTGTGATATTGGAGCCGTGTGTTTATAATCCAATGCAAAGTGGTAGAAGTAGCAGCGATGCAACAACTGTGGCAGTGCAAACAAATGTTCTCTGTCAGCTGTGGATTACCTCTTTCTTGGCGACCTATCCTCCGTTCAATAGCTATCTATACTCAATGCTGTTTCTAGTTGGCAACCAGTCGTTTGTGATGCTTAACAGCTTACGCACGAAAAATCCAGCCCATGCGGTTACAGCTCATAACCGCCTCAATGACAGCTGTGTAATGTTTTAGAAACGGGACTCCGCCTCGTCGAATTAGAGCATTTTCATTCGTAAAAATAAAATACAAATTTTAGTTAAGAGTCATTGCGTTGCGTGCCTGTCAGAACTTATCTACCTGGTAACATATGTTGGCAGATATAGACTAAATGCGTTCTGAAAATAGTAAATCAAATAAATACCTTTGAAACCGGTGATAAATATACGTGTTGCGCTGATAAAGAAGAAGGTGCGAATAACTTGCTCATCATTTTAGCGATTCGAGCTTTCATAATTGTTAGTAAGGCAAAGATGCAGAATGGTCTCACGATTTTATTTACCACAAGCTACAAGTATTGCAATGACAGACTTCACTATGTTTATGGTTGCGTTCGTTTTTGATGCGTTTCTTTAGTCTCTACGAAATTCGCGTTTGCATATCACGATTATTTCAGCTTTGCTTCTTCATATACTCAGAACATAGTGTTTATTATGTAACTCTAACATGCATGCATGGTAATGTAATGTGAATTTCAATTATACGTTCTGTTTTTAACTAAGTAAGATGACCGCTACACAGCAGTGCTTGACTAATTATCAATAGAAGGGCCTAGAAAACCGATTTGCGTAGGCTGAATTTACTAAAAACAAAATCGAGACGTTGACTTGATATTATCAACACATGTTAATACTAAGAATGTAAGCACAGCTCAATTAGAGCCTAGTTTTTGTTATAGTAGTTGGTAAAATTGCTTTAGTTTTGATTTTTTCCCTTCATAGTGCAAACCAAGCGTGCGGAGATGGAGATCGGTGCGGTGCCAAATGAGCTGGTCGCTCGACTTCGGGCCAATATCGCGTTTTGTGGATTGGATCTAGAGAAACCTGAACATTTGACTATTTGGCAGGCGTTTACCGAGGCCCGGGCCCCTGAACGGGAGCCACTACAATTCACAAATGTATCACTCGACCATGTATTCCCTCAAGCTAAAACGAAGGTAATGACGCTTGGTGTCTACAAACAGTTATAAGATAACAAGGTTACCCTACGATTTTTCGTTCAAATTATTAACGATAGCGAACAATTCATTGCCAAAAGCTGAACTTGAGAAATACACAAACCCGATGCAATATGTTAAAAAAAATACTACAAAAAAAATCTTATAAACGTTTGTTGGATGACTAGGGCGCCTGACTTAATTCCGTAAAGTTTTGTTTCTATTTTCAGAGTATTTGAGCCCTTAGTTTCAGATAACCATGCAGTTACAATTAACGAGCACTTCCGTCTTTTGTGGGGTATCAAAGCTACCGAGGCTTTAGCCCTCACAAAGCAATGCTTAAATTGATTCTTGTCATTATCGTTGTTTGGTTTTAGCGCACGTCATTCGAAGGATACGTTGAGCGGGGTATTTTGAAAGCAAACTGGCTCATAAAACACACCCGTCTAATTCCGGCTGTTGGTGTGTTTTTCTTTGATCTCGACTGGGATGAGCCAGACTTTGCAGAGCGAAAGGATCTTGCTGCCCAGAACCTTCTGAATTTCAAACGGAACCTTTCAGGAAGGTAATATGTCTGTGGCTCATTTTACACAAAACATACTAATATTGAGCCTGTTGTAGCGTATAAAAAAATATAGTGCAAATGTAAAGCTCGTGAAAAATTCCTTTTTGGCATCACAGATTTATATACGATAAAACTTGGAAATCGCTTGCTAACCATTCACTTAGACATTTTCCCCGTTAAACTTTTCTGGTAAATCAAACATTTTCTTTGATATATATTTATAAGATAGTATATTATATAAAAATGCACTTAATTTACTATATTAATCGATTAGGTTTGATGAATGGTAAAAATACGATCTTTAAGTATAATTACTTCTTCTTCATATTTCTCTATACATTTTAGGGATAGCCGATTATGTTTAGTATTAGTGCAAAGGCGTGCAAGTTCTCCGGTAAGCGACAACAAGTTGGCAGCTGAGCGGGCCCACGAATTAACGCAGGCGTGTGAGATTCCGCTCAAAGCCTTGTTCGTTCTACAGTATACAGAACACTTGCTTGGCTTCATTATGAGGTAAACAAAATCGCTTTGGGAGGCTAGCGTATTGCACTGACCATGCTGCGACAGTCAATGGAATTTGATAACTTTCTAGGCAGTCAGATTTGGCAGGCGTGTGCAGCAGCTCGATCAGAAAGTCCAATTGCTCGAATGCGAAAGAGCGTGTGAGGAGAAGCTTGTTAGAGTCTATTCCCTGATTAGATTGTACAGCGTAAAGATTCTTGATAAAATAAGCCACACTTCATGAGGTTGCATAATAAGCAGTTCCGCTGTTTTTTGTACCTCAATGCTTAGACTAGAGACAGCGATTATGGAACAAGCAAAAGGCTATTATTCCGCCGAATATCGTCGTATGGCTGGACAAAATCAACTTGTAACCAAGGGTACCTATCAGCTTCTTTGTATTCGACATCACTTTAAGATGGCAACTTTTCAAGAACTCAAACAAGATGCCTCGGTAGCAATAAAGTAAGTACCTCGATCAATTTCGCATCATTAGGAGAATGGTGTATATCAACAAGACCGATATACTTACCTGTTTGATCTGCTAACAAATATGATTAGTGAACAGATTGAGAAGCAGCGGTTGATAGGTTCTATTGTTGTATGTTTTTTGTGCTTTGACACATCCCTTTATAGACACTATAAGCAGGCGTATATATTGCTTGCTGAATTACGTGCCACGGATCCGAATTTACTGGAAGTCAAGACGATTGCCGGAATTATAAATTACAAGGCAAGAACCTTTTTGAGTCTTAGCAGCGTTTCAGCTATCGTTATTTGGCGTGCGTATTTCCTTTTGTCTTCTTTTCTATCGGATCGAAATACGCGTTTAAACGTTTCTACTTTTAAGATATATACATCGTCAATGGATTAAAAAATCGATCCACTATAATTGCATTTGAACCAAGCGATAAATTATCTTTGAATAAAACGCGTTAGCCAAAAATTAACGTTATCGGTTGCGCTATTGTGTGCAATGAGCTTTCCGCAGATATGTCAACTGTACTACGAGCAGAATGCTCCATTGGAGGCGATCCATCAATTGCGAAGGCATATGGAGAACTTCAAGACAACCGTTGGACCCCCCGGACTAGCATTCGAACATTATGCTTGGTTAAGTAAGTTTCATGTCTATTTAACTGTTATACTGGCTGCTACTGAGAGAACCTGTCAATTATTTTGACCATATTTTTGTCGTTTCATATATTCATTTGCATACAGCAACCCAGTATGTTTGAAACTCTAGAATTGCTATTTGAAGTCATGACGACCTGTTAAAAAGCAACGAGCCGTGTTCAACGTTTTTCCTTTACATATTAAATATATCTTAATTTAAGTACCGCTGCTGAGTAGACGGAATACTTATCGCTGTTTTCTACATGCAAGCGTTTCTATTTTTTTTTGTTTATTGAAACTACAGCTAAACAGAGTCAGTTATTCGGCGATTTGTTCGAGTCGGCAATCCGTCGAGGTCTTACTCCTATCCAAACCCAGCATCCCGGCTTCTATTATTCATCTGCCGCACAGTACGCCGTACAGCGAAAAAAAGCTGCGAGGCAGCTTTGTCAGGTAGATGATGTAATTCTAGTATAAATAGAATTTAACCAGTTCTGACAAGTAACTGCTTGCAAGTTAGATTTGTGTCCCTATCATAGCATAGTAGGTAACGTGTCTGTTTACCTGCTAAATTTTGGAACCCGTGGTGGTCTAAGTTTGACTCCAGGAGTTAATGCGCTTCGTTTCGCACTTGTAGCAACGAACCGCCGGAAGTCATACCTAACAGCTTTAGTACTAGACACGAGAAACGCGAAAAACAAATTGAGATATATATTTTGCAAGATATAAATGCTCTCTGTTAATGAAATTGGATCTACAAAAATATCATACAGTAGCATGCTGTTTTACTTCGAATGTAAAGCTAGACCAGCAGCAGAGTAGAAGTACCGTTTAGATGCTTTACAATAATATCTTTACATTTTCTTTACTCGCATAAATTGTATAACATCTATATGCCATTAGCGGGACCCTAAACAACAATATATTTTAGTCTACTTTGGCATCTCGTCCAAATTTCTGTTTCGGTCATACGCAACTGGTCGCAAGCAGGCTGTCACGACATATCCATCGCCGGATCCCTTGTCGGGTGCCGATCAGGTTCCTTACTACGGTCAGAGGCCGTGGCGGGCAGCGGCTGCGAAGGGCGAAGCCCCGGATCCGGCCCTTGAAGAGCTCGCTATCCGAGCTCTGCAGTATAAGGAAAGGCAGACCAATCATTCGGTATGTGTGACGTATATGTCGGGATTTGGCATTGCCGACACCGTTAGCATTGACACGATATCACAGTCCAATAACAGTTCCTTAGAGCAGTTAATACTACTCGTAGTACGAATACTTCATCCCAAGTGCTTGTTGGTAGAGGTTGAATGGCATACAAGTCAGTCATTTTTACAGCACAGATAACTGTAATACTGCCCTGGAATCCTTTGTCCTGGGTAAAGCATTTCCCTATGCTGCTAAGGTAGCCATCATTTTTTCGGTAGGCTGTCCATTACAAAAAATAGTTTTAGTAAAGGTACAATTTAAAAAAATGGCGTATTATTTGTGTATTTGCAGAGTATTATTATTCCGCTTCTGAGTGGCGCCGTGTCTCAGTTCAAAAAGTACAAAGGGCCCCGAATCAAGCGACATCAAAGTGAGCAGAACGATTTCTTTCGACATTCTCGAATTATATTTTTGGAACCCGGCACTGCGAGAAAAACATTTTATCGTAAAACTGACGTTTTACTAATTTTCTTTCAGTGGTGTTGCTGGCAGAGGAATATGCGAGCAATTCAGAGCCGGACAAGGCGTTATCAATATTAATGCATGTTCTAATCGACTTCAGACAAGAACGTTGGCCGCCGCTCCTGACACGCATTCTCGGTACAGCCTTAAGGGTGGCGTATCTTGCTGCGAATCCTATCCATTTCCTGACACTGGCTCTCGAGTACATGGCGACTTGTGAGTATGAGTGTAATGCATAAAGCACTTGGCTAAACGTTGCTCACTGAATTTTAATGCAAAGAGTTCTATGAATTGGAATCACGTATTTTCCACCTGTTGTACAAAGGCGCATCATAGCGACGTCCTAGATCAAATAAACATGAACCAGTTATCCTCTGCTGTAACTTTCGCTGTTGTGAATATAGTGTGTCGTATTACCAAACCCTGTAATGTGTACAACGTCACTATAATGTGAGTAATTATAACATTAGTTGTATAAAATGTTCCCATAGGGACGGATTGTACTGCGGAACAGCGAGACGGCTTGTTGAAAAGCGTTGCACGCCTATTAGATGGCCAACCACCGGGTCGGCCATTCACTGACCTTGAAGACACTTCTGGCCTTTGGACCGAAAAACTTCAAGCGTTTAAAACCAATGGACCCGTTCAACTGGACATGGACAAAGTATCCGCGTGACAAAATAAGGCCATCAAATTACGTCAATTTTTATTTTTTTCTGTGTGATCTGTTACGGCGCTAACCAATCAGTATTCATATATATTTTCCTACTCCGTGCATCTCTGACAGGTTCGATCGTGCATTTATTGCAAGGCGTATTTTAGCTCACCGTCGTATTCTTCGAACGAGACAATTGAGCTACATATTTACGTTCGGTCCCAGTTGCCATTTGACGTTAATTTCATCACTCGCTTCAACGTTCATTTCAACCACAACGTAAGTTAGGAAAAAATAAAAGCTAATTCGCCTGCTGCGTCAAGAATAGCCTACCAGTTATATATGTAATAGAGACCAACCCAAATAAACATCGTTGAGATTATTAGGTAATCCTTACCATGGAGTGGTAACAGTTGCACGACTCAGGCTTTTCTTTTTCTGGTAGATAACAAGGCGACATTGTAAAACTCCAAAATTGTTGATATCCGTAAATTAACAGCAAAAAACGACTCAGTTTGCTCATTTTTTGATAATATTGCCTCCGTAGGTGTACGATGGACAATGCTCAATATCAGATAACCGCGTTCTGGGCCTTGTGGCCGGCAGGACGCACAGATTTAGTTTCACATTTCCCGCAGGCCAGCAACACGTCGGTACCCAAATTAAGGTAGTACATAAAAACAAGCCGTTTTAATGGCATTTAATGTTTTCTTTGATATTTTTTATATCTTCGTACTATTAGCAGTTCCAAAAAACCTACGCATGAATCAAAAGAGAAGCAGCTTCTCTAGTTAACAAGACAAGCGGAAATTTTCGATTCTCACGTGTCCCAAAAGCTATATAAATGATATTTTAAAATTCATTTGTCAACTAAAGCTTTTCATCGTGTTCATTTTTTTTTCATGTTTAGTGAAAATTGGTGAATTATCAAATTCAAGTTAATAGATACAATATATGCATGCCCCAATTTGATGTCACTGACAGAAGGGGGCTTTACGAAGACTACATTTAGTTTATTTAGAATTCATAGCATGGTCTATTTTTCTGACAGGTTGTCGGTGTATCGATGCTACTGGGTCAACCCGAATGGGAAGGTCAGTCGTATAAGCCTCTCGTACAACTAAACTGGACGGCCGCATCATTAGGCACGCACTTCTTTCGCTTAGCCTGGGACCCAATTCCAAGTCGGGCTATCAAACAGCACCGTGAACAGGATTTCAAAGAGTTACCGTATCGTCTCGTAGCCAGGTATGCCAATAATGTGCCATGCCGTGTTTGTACCGAACAAATCAAAAGTTGTTGCCACGTTAAGCTATGCTGTAATTACACAAACAACGAACGTATAAATAGTTTATTTTATCAGTACCATATGTTGTAAAAAGAGCTTTTTAGCCTAGATTTCTACATCTTCGCCTTGAACCTGTACACAGTATTGTGCATCGCGAAGCTCGAATGGCTGTTTCGTGGTCACTAGAAACTCCCGCCCTTGTGGGAGAACTTCTTCCTGTACGGATTCAGCTAACGAACAATGAGGCCGGTGATATCGGAAATGTCAAACTTACACTTTTTACGGCTGTTCCCAATAGTAAGTCAAGTATGTACCCAGCTTCATCAAATAGAAACAAGCCGTCATATTCGAATTTAATTATAATTATAATAAGAAAAGCTAAGGCGGGACGAATCATGTTTCTGTAAGGTATATTTTAGAAGTAGAAACTTAGTAAATTTAGAACACAAATTTGTTACATATGTATATTTATTCCAAAGGATTTATATTGCTATATATTTATACACATATGTTTTGATATATATACAGCTATTGTGGCCCTTGACCCTTCGCTGGCAGCTGATGCTGGTCCGTCAGTAACAATGGACATACCGCCAGTGCGATCTGGGGCTTCTCAAAACATCGAGGTGTTTATCAAAGCTGCTGAGCCTGGCACTAGGGAGCTCGAGTTAACAGCCTTCTATGAAACATCGCTTGTGCTGTCGGAAGGCAAAAATGTCTTATGCAGGTAATAATTTTTGCTAATATACGATTTTACTCTTTTTTATTTTAGTTTCGACTATATATATCCTCATATTTTTTCAATCATTTATACTATCCTACCACGACGGATAAGCTTATGATATCATATATTTTATAGGTGTCATAAGCAGGATCGGCATAAGCTTGAAGCTGCAGTAGCGTTTTCATTGGAAGGCCATCTACTTAATAAAAAAGTACGTTTTTTAAATATATAAATTGTAGGAATGTTGAAAAATACTTATTATGATAGGTTTTAGTTTCGTATTAACTGTAACAGGTATACGGCAAAGGTCGATCAAAATTATTAACGATTAAATTGATTTTACCCGCTTTTACCACAATACGTTGCTTCACTGCGTTCGAGTAATTAATGTCTTTGTTAAAATAAAGAGGAGAAACAATTATGACAGATGCTTAGGTTCTTGTTTAAAAGAACAGTTATTCAAAAGAGATGGAATTACGAGCATTAAATAAGTGACAAAGCACGGAATAAGGTTCTCTCTAAGGAAAAACGTTTTCTTCTAAAATTATTATTTCTGTTTAATCTAGTTGGCTCCCGTGTCGAAACTTCATGAAGGGGAGCCTTTCGTTTTGGCCGTCGACGTATCCTGTATAGCAGACGGTGGAACGACTTTGCTGTTAGGGGAAGGCCAATTACAGCCTGCGGCCCATGTGTCAATAGCGAACAGCGGCGATGCGATGCCTTCTAGTGCGTAGACTTGTGAACCTCGGGCGTATAGCAAGTTTAGTTGAAGATACATTATATTTTCATTAAGCCCACAGCGAAATTTGAAGCAGTGAAAAAATGTTAAGTTAATTATAGCTACAAATATATTCATTGCATTCGGAATTATTTAATAACAAGACTAACGTGGATAACAAGGAAGAATCTAATACTAAGTCGTCGTTGACAGTCTGTCAGTACCGTAAGTGTATAATTTTCTTTCATTTTGGATAGCAAGCGCTCGATGATGACACTAAATAGCCTTGTATGTTCGCAGTCCCGAGGTCTCAAATGGAAGGGGTCCAGCTCCGTGCTGGAGAATCAGCCCGTTCATGTTATACTCTGGAGGTAACCCCGCCTGCCTCAGGAGATCCACCGGCTCCGCTTGGTCACTACCGTTTCTATTGGCGCAGGTAGGTCTTTTAGAAACATTCGAGTATCATAGACTAACAATGTATTTGGTGAGTATCTTTATCAGTATGTATTAACGCAAATATTTAGAGTAATCTATAAAGAAACCGCGACGTCGTAAGGTATCAAGTATTAGTGTCGACGCAAGAATCCGTCACCAAAAAAACATTCCAAAGCGTAAACAAACTCTGCATTTGTTCTACGATCCAGATTCTACGATTCAGATAAATATGAAGATTTGTTATTTACATAGCTTTGCTGTTGTGTTATTATAGGAGTTCTTACGCTCATTGGAATTCCGCTCAGCTGACTCTTCCGGCCCCGGTCATTCTCTCATGCCCCTTATCGCTCTCTTTAGAAGCTCCAGCCCACGCCCGAGTCTCAACTCCACTATACATATCCTACCACCTACGTAACCGTAGTGAACGAGTTCAGGAGCTTAGTCTTCAGGTGAACTCATCTGAAGGCTTCATGTTCGCTGGTAGCAAGCAGGTTAGTAGTTGCAGATAAACAGCGATACATTTGCTCAGACGTATTCCGTCGAAAGACAGGAAATAACCATGAGGCGACGTTGCTTTTCAATCATACAAGTTGTTGGTGCTCATACGACTCGAACGTGTTCAGTCCTATATGCGAAATAGATTATTTTTTATTATGCTAGCCAAAATGTGCCCGATTCAGCCAGTCAAAGTTAGCTGACATGTGATAAAGAGCTAAAATATGTGTATCTGTGTATGTATGAGCGTTTCTCGCATGCAATAACTACTCCCATGTGTAAATAAAGTGTGTTCCTGTTTTATTCGCAGCTATCGCTTCGAATTGCCCCGGGGGCTGTAAAGCGGTTACAGTACACGCTATACCCGTTAGTCGCTGGTTACGTGGCGCTTCCGAAGTTACAATTACTGCTCGATCCTTCGGTTGCCCCCGTGGAGATGGACTCGGCTGCACGGGACATGCTTCCTTCCTTTATCTTTGTTATGCCACATAGTAGAGGGACCCGAAGCCCAAGCTAGGAGTGCTTCGTACACTAGGATCGCCCAAATGCACCACAACTGTCATTATGCCTTATGCCCCATCTTCGATTATTGATACTCGGCAGTCAGTTGTGTTTAACAAAGGCTCAAAGTATAGGAAGCCACCATGCTATTATAGAGATGAACGATTAAGCTATCCTAGCGCCGCAGCCTGATTGGGCGGCGCTAGGACAGCTTCGAATCGATGTGATCTAGGAACCCTGACAATAGGTAGAATCCAACATGTCTTATGCTATCTTATATATATATATGTCAACTGATATGAAGTAACTGCTGTAATGGGAGTAATCGCTAATTAATTACACGTCCGCTATGGTGTACATGGTTAGATTTTTATAACATTGTTTTTCAAAAAAGACAAAGATTTATAATGTAATGTTTGTTTGTTTTTATGGAAAGTAGTAGTAGATTAAAAAAGCCACATTGCACTTAATAAGGAAGTATTTTAATTTGATACGGTTATGCCTTTCGTTGGCTAGTTGCAACATAGGATACAAATGTCTGCTGTCCTAAACGAATCAGTATATTCTAATTTTTAAGTTTGGAAACTTATTTTATCGTTTACCAAAATAGGAGTCGCATACGAGTAATATATACGTGTATACATGCAAGGAAAGTCAACTATCCACTATTTTCTGATTGAATATCAGACACAGTATTGCAGAAGTTCGCGTTAATTATTTGATAAGATCTACCTTATTGCCTGAATATTACCTAAATTAATAGTTACCTAAATATATATTATTATATTACCTAAATCAAAAGTTTTGGTATCATCATCATCAAGAACTATGATTTACTGTAATTAAATACTTACCTGGCCAGTGAAGTAACTGTTTATGTATAATATAAAGGTCTGCATGCAGATATGCGCTACAAAGTTGATGCGCAAGTTCTATACAGGCTTCGGCTCAGCCGGAGAAGTTGAGTGGAAATGTATTGATCCTACGGGAACCATAATATACGGCAATCTAAATAAATATAAACTAACTGAAAACAAATTTTGCATTTGCAAATGCAGTCATTTCGATCAATGTTAACTTCTGTTTATTGACACATTTATATTTGTGTGAGCTTACGGCGCCCAAATATGAGAAAGATAAATTTTTTGAAGCTATTATGTCGACATTCATAAAGCCTGCCTCCTTAGAGCAAATGGCCTAAGTTTGAGACAAGCGCAGTTCTATCAAACAGCTAAAAGATAAGTTTAAAACTGATTTTTAAACTTCAGTTTCTGGCAAGAAGTCTTCCAGAAAGACGCATGCGCGCAAAATGAATTGCAACTGTAGACAAAAAAAATTCCTAAGCTTGTTCAGTAAGAGAGGGATGGACCGATTTAGAAAACCTAAATCATATTGACATATGTTCTTATATATCGAATTCATTCAACATATACATTTCTGTGTAACGATTCACAACTGTCTTCGAGGAATTCTAGCTTGCTATATACATCAACATAAACAAGACACTTGAGCATAAAGGTTAGGTGCATCTCTACGCACACGCTTTGGTTAAACCTCATGAAGTTCTGTCGAAGTGTTTGAGTATTACTTATGTAATACTGTAGTGTGCGTTATAAAATTGCCTACGACGGCCTTGCAATAAAACTATGTGTCGTGTTGAGACTCCTGCAGGCTCGTCAGGGTAGTCTTCTATTCAAGAGAAGATACCTATGTTTTTTGAGAACTACCATTATTCTAAATCACGTAGCGCAAACTAGAAGAGCTGTATTGTTATGATCAATATTGATAATACGGTTAATAATGAAATTGCAATAAATTTAATCATGTATTAATATTAATTGTATATTGTTTACTTTCCTTTAAAAGCCGCTGGGTTATTTGTTGCGCTACGTTTAGTTTGGACGGGCTGTACATACAATGACATATGTACATATCGGCAGAAGAAAGCACGCCATTAGGAGCTTCTATAGCCATTGAAATTTAATTCTGCTGACATTTCCAGTAATCACCTTTCGAGATTTTTTCCACGATGCCTGTCTTGGTGCCTTTTTACATCACCTACCCTCTGCACAACTAAAGTGAACACATTGAGGCCTTCAGAATCGAAGTTCCGACTTATTTACGCCCCGAGCAACCCCCCAAAAGGCATGCGAAGTTAATGTCCGCCTTGTGTAATCCGTTAGGTAAGTTCGTAGAGCATAATATTATTGCGCCTGATCTATATGCAAAGAGATTACTCAATATCAGTAACTCTTTTTTGATATGTCTTAAAAATCGTAATCAGAAAGGTGTAAAAACAAATTACCATTCCGCTCGCGATAATTCTACTAATGGTCTCAGTTTTTTTTACCAATGTTATTATTTTTATTACCCAATCAAGTTTATCAAGCGAAAGGGCCATTTCATTGAATTTCAAAAATGTTTTCTGGCTTCTGAAGCAAGAAATAAAAAAATATCAATTTTTAAAAAGAAGTGTAATACTTGTGTGAGTTACAATTAAAAGATCTGTCGAATCAAACATCCGTTTTTCCATCTGCTGGCATCTATGTCGAAATCTCGAATGGCAACCACTAGAGGAAATCTGGCACTTCCAGAAATTGGACTGAAGTTTTCAGGCGATTTACATTCATTATTGTTGGGAATTAGATCTTACCGTTTTTTCAAGATGAATTTTAAAAGACTATCGCATAAACGCTTTCATCTTACACTATGTGGTACAGCTTTACCTTTCTAATCTTCATGCATGAACGGTGCGTGCACTGACAACTATGCCCTAAAATATTCACGTCTTTTCTACTCTTACTCTTAAACCGGCTGTTAATCGTCCGTGTAAATACCTAATTTATTTGTTTGTCAGATACAATTGTTAAAGCTACGACTAATGTATTCTCCTATTTCCGGCGGTCCCCAGGAACAGATCGGTGTCGGTATTCGCGATTAGGTCTCATCCTTTGCACTTCACAACCAGCCTTAATATCAACGAAAAAGCATATGTCATCGCAAAGTCACACGTCACTGATAACAATCTCTAGATATTTCTTAACCAAAATTTATACGCCAGCCGCCTTAGACTTTACCAAACCGCATGAAAAATAGATGAAGAAGTCCGGTCGCTCGCTAAATTCTTCTAGATTTTTTTGTCATTACTTATAGCATAACGTGTTCACCTATTAATCTTAGAGATACGCTGTGGTCTAGGTTTGAGTCTGGGCATACGTACACTTCATCGGGCCAGAATGCCTGATGGCAATACTGACGTAAAAGCTCGAAACATAAAAAGATTTAATTCAAATATTAAAGATTAAAAGATTAAATTCAAATAAGAATCACTGATCAAGAACATGTTTTGATTATTTTGTACTTAATGTCAGCCACACAATTATGATGTTTAACATAGACCCCAATGAAATTCACTGAGCCCCAGTAAGATGAAATTTATACGTTTTGAGCCCATCCCTCTAAGATTTAGGTCTTTTATGCATTTACACTATTATTGTTCATTAGATCTATTTTTCTTTGCTTACGGTGAGAACGTAAGCAACTCGTTAGTGGAAGCGAAGTTTAAACGAGAGGAGAGCAAATACTACGGGAAAGCCTACTCGGAATCTGAAGCTGGCTAAAGGAAAGAAAAAGCAATTCAAAATGATATTTGGACACCGATGTGGAACTTACCAAAAAGCACTCTTTGCACCTACTGGTTGTAGCTAGCTGGAGAAAATAATTGCCAGGCGGATTTGAATACGTCTTGAAGTGTAAATAAATTTGATGCATCTAAGTAACGATCTCAGACTAAACCGTCCTACAAGAGAGGTGTGATTATTTTTATCACGTTTAGTCTAAGTCTCTCATAACAATGTAATGAAAGAGAACGTATGTCTATTCAAGGTATTTTGTCGCTTTTTATTGTTTTGTTCTGATTTATTGCACCTAAAGTTAGGTAGTTTTTCATTATTTTTCCTTAATTGCTTACATCTCCCTTTCATACGTTCTAGCGTATCGTTACCATTAATAATAATAATAATGATAAAATTAATAATAATAATATTGTTATTATCGTTATAGTACAACACACCGGTCGATAGATAACATTATTATAAATACAGAACATGGCACTTGGTGACAAGTTTAAACAGAAGTTCCACCGAATTTCTAGCGAAATGCGACGGATGAAGAACGTCAACAGTAACTGATACAACAGTGTTTCGGGTTCTCGGTAAAAGGATTCCTTACTACTATAAACAGAGTGTTGCAACTGATACCGATTTCCTGCTGCTCAACTTACTCAATACATATTTTGCGGGTTAATTGGAATTGGTAGAGTTAAGGCGGATTTCTTGTGGCCGTTTTTCTCTTGGGAAAACACCGTGCAGAGTAATGGTCTGTCAACAATAAACAGTTCGAGTTATCTTCTGGTTCACATCTATGAGTCGCTAAAAAATTACTTAGAACATATAGGCAAATGCATCTACTTATTTTGCAAGTTTGCTATAAATTAAAAAAACAGAGCAAGAGAAAACAAACAGGAAACTGGCATCGTAGCTACTTGCAACAGATAGGCAATAAATTGCATTTGAAGGCAAATATATTTATGACAACATGGTTATCCTTTTATCCCACAGCTTGACATGATTTATGGCGTACACTTGATGACGGTCGCACGATGAATGGTTAACTAGTACTGTTCTCCCGTGCTGTTGCGTAATGACAAATAGTGAAACTTGCAAATGGATAGATCTGAGAGAACTTTACTTTTACCATTATTAGTTAATTATATCTACGGCGTGAACATCACGTTGTAAACATATCTAGCTTTTTTTGTTTAGTTGGATACAACTGTGTGTCACTTTTCACTCTTGATTTCCCCTCCTGTAATCGAGGGTAACTATAACTGTACAAAATATTTACCCACGTCCCCATACAAATGACAGCAGCAGTGTACAGTTGCGCTAATTGTCTACTAATAGTTGTTAGATTGGCTAACGAATAGGTAAGCGTGCTATAGAAGGAAACTGCAAATATTCCAATCAGTTTTCGAACACAATGTCTCTTACAATATATATATATATATATATGTATATATATATGTTTCGTATAATTCAAAAATAGAGGCCGGCGGTGTCGCATGCGAAACGAATCTTAGTGCTTAAATATCCGTAGTGTTTTGAGGTAGATTTTGTTTGGACGTGAAAGAAACGACTGTCCGTCCAATGTTATCTGCCTTTCGGAACTGTAGCATAGATGTTATTCTCAGTCAGCATATGAACAGTAAATTTAGAGTCTCCTAGTTTGTCTATCTCCTAGTAGTTATCTATACTGGTCGATCTTCTTAGTCTGGCAAATATGAATGTACACATATTTGCATTTGAGTTTATTCTAAGCTATTCAACTGAATGAGAACTGCCTGCCTTTGGATCACATATAGATCGAAACTCAACTGTATGCATGGGAAATGCTTGCTCATATATATATGTTGCACAAGCCTGTGTGCCTCTTTTTGACTGCTACCAAAGCCAGCTTGTTAAATAACCAACACTGAGGAGCTTGCGCTAGAATATTTTCTCACTCCGCGTACTGGACACAGCTAAAATGACAGGTGTTCCATTTATTTTTTGCATGTTAACTATCAATAACAGGTTCCTTTTTGTCTATTTGCCTTACCCGCCATATTTTGCGCACAGACACTATTCACAAGAAAATACAAAAAAACGTATACTCGAAAAAATTGGCCGGTTTTCTGACCTTCTACTAATACTAGTGTTCAGTAAACTCAACTGGGTTGACGTATCTTATAATTTCCCAACGAAACATTAAAATTGCTACGCTTCCATCTTTTCTTTCTTCAAAAGATGGTAACATCTGATTTGACGAGTATATTTTCGTTTGTTATATATCCACTTCAAGTTCAGATGAGTCAATTAAAAGTGACTGATTTTAGTACGCGTCCCTTGTCTATAAGGACCCAATCCAACCGTGACAATGACCATACAAGCCGTTAGTAATTGCCGCGAAGATTCTATAGTACACTCTCGACCTGTCCAACCAGGTCAGCTCTATCGGTATAGCACTATGTACCGTTCAAAATTCAATACCCAATAAGCAACATTCAGCATTACTTAAGACAAATGCGTTGGCAACCATCGCAAAAACCTTCCAAGGTTTACGTTTTCAGCTCATTCGCCCTTTGATATGAATATGCTTACACAACTTCACAGCGAAGCAGACATGTATTTCCCATAGTGACTCGTTATTCAGCTGCCGAGAAGAGAATGCGGGACGGGCAACGTGTGCATGTCGTTACGAATCTAAAGGTTCAGAGTACTAGCAGACCCGCTGGACTGGTAACACTTTTACGTACCTAGAATTGATTATTTTTTTGATGACCCTACCTTATCTACTTTTGCTTGAAGGCTCGTTTAGTGCCATTCGACTTTGATGTTTCATCCATTAGTGGTCAGAAACATGCACGAGAATTCTGGACTATGATGATAAGCGTTGTCGGTCATTTTTGCCTGTTTGCCGTTCGTTCTGGGAGTCGTTTGAACTATTGTTGCAGCAGCAGTAGTTGCCTCTAAAAATTGCGTGTCACAGCAATGATATGCGCTTAATGCAGGGGTGGATATTCTAGCATACAGATTTAATTGAATAGAAATGCAGTTTCTATATTAGGGTGCTCGTTTTTCATTCGGGCTCCTGCGGCATGTGGGGCGGTTGCATTAGGCCGATCTGCGCGACGATCTTGCCTTCCCAAAATGGCAGCACTTGATTATCGTCCTTGATTTCCTCAAAAACACCTTGAGCGTTCAAGTCGTCCATAGGTCGTTTGAAAAAGTATCTACAAAGCACATATATATATAAATGTGAAATCAGAAAAGAACAACCTGAACAGCTTAAAAATATGTTTGTCTCCAAGTTCTTTTTACAACTATAAGAGTCTTGCAGAAGCTACAAGGACTATCGAAACTGTGTTTACCTGCTGATGGGCCTACCTGCCGTCTCTTCAGTCCCTCCAACACACCTCAACACGCCATCTATACTAACAGCAAGTAGTAGCAATACCATGAACCTTCATCAATAAGCGATTGCTTAAAAACAGCTTGCTAGGAACTACATATTCCAGAAGTTAACAGGACCGATTTAAAGCCAGAAAATAAGGTAAAACTATGACTGATCTATTCGAAAGAAGGTTAGGGTTTAGGCATTCCTGACTATCAAGACAATAGGTTAGCCATCAATGGCACCTAAAACTACAAACCTAAAGTTGCCCTTCTTAATGAGCTGCGCCTTGAAATCGCGTAGCCGAACTTGTCGTTGCGAGAGCCTGATAAAATACGGAACCGTTTCCCCAGCATATGTGTAAATGATAGCAATTTCGTTGCCTCCCAAACTGGGACCATTTGATGTCGACAGCGCCCCCTTCCTGAAAATAGATTAGAAACATCGATTAACATAAACAATTAATAAAAAAAGATCAGGGCTGAAAAAATTTAACTTTAATACGTAACAGTTTTGTAAAATTCTTTACGATGCTCGTATGCACATCACTATCTAATAGGGATATGACTTATATGGAATAATAGTAAATGAAGAATATTAGCACAATTATTGAAAATATTTAATCTTTTTTATCTCTCTCCCTCTTTTTGTGTTGCTAATCTCACTCAGCCATCTGAATCTTACTAAATTTAATGATCATTCAGTGTAATAGAAGATCAATGGAACGCCAACTAGCGCAGACGTTTTTGTACAACGTACTTTTTCTTGTCTCCGGTCGCACCCGACACGTTTTCATGGTTTGATCTACAGGAAGAACGATTCGACCCAGAACAGATACTGGCTTTGCTTGCTTTGGGTTTCACATTAGCTCCTCCAGCCTCTGCACCGGTTCGGTTGTACCATTCACGGACGCTGCATGCGCACAGAAGCATATGTAAATGTGCAAAATTAGTATAGCAAACATCACACTTATTCATTGTATTTCTCATCGTAATCCCAAACAGCATTACTTGCCACTGCTCTGAGAACTGTTTTTTGAAGAACGACGAGTGGGTTACATGAAAGTTACCTATTAACTTCCTATTAAATGAGCCAAGTACATATTTGGAATCTAGCAGAGTAGAGTGGCCAATCTCTTAAAAGACCAACACTAAATAGTTGAAGAAGAAAGAATATACATATAAACTTTGCCCTTACGCGTCTTGTGCGTTGTAACCAAAACCGGTACTTTCGTCGGATGTACTGCCATCGGATAATGGACCCTTGGGCAAAGTTAAAGAAGCGCCTTTTCCTCTAGGCTGGATCCTAGGTACCGCTCCTGATACAGAAGCTCCAGAAGGCATGAAATTCTGCATAACGCTATCAGCGAAGTCCTTTACTCCGGGAAATCGACGCGTTGCTACTCGGGATGTCTGTTGGTGAGCTGACTTGTTAGGGCCACCAGAGCCTCGTAAACCTCCACGACATGGGCCTGCACCAGGTGAAGGGGACCGCGGTGTTCTAACTGGGGGGGTCTTAAACACGCGTTCGACATGGTCATCCAGAATTGCCTGCGAGTGCTAAAAGCGGACGTAGGAAGAAATGAACAATGAGCATATCTATAAACATTAGCTAGTTAATTTGGCCCTAATAAAATATTACCCGATTTTGTTTAGGTTAATTGTCGTATTCTCGCAAAATATGGACGGCCTCTGTATGCATCACTTAGCGCAAAAAGCTTACCTGCTCGTCTTCCAGTCCTGCAGCAGGTACGCGCCCCTGTTCACGGAACTCTTGTTCGCGGACAAGAGGTATCAGCTTTTGGCAAAGTTTTTGGAAGAACTCTCCGGGTTTACGCTCTGCCAAGTGCGATTCTTGAATATTGGGAAACATTGTTCGAGGAATAACTTTGTCACGCATGGGATCGCGTATTAATTCACCCCCTGGCGGCCACGGCCTGTAATATAAAGGCCAAAACAAGGATAAAATTGTGATATCATCCGGTGAGATTTTGGTTTAAAATGTTTTTGCGTTGTCAACAAGGGTAAAACAACACAGTACTGCCTTTAATTAGGCAAATATTATGAGCGCATATTTCCAGAATAAAAGTACAAAGTCTCTTATAATCTATATACTCAGTCTATTGGTCTCTTACCCTCTTGCACGGCGGCGTTCAATGTCATGGTGGTGCGACGCCCGAGGTAGTTGTTCACTCCGCCGTGCAGCAGCGATAACTGTGTCGCAATCGCTCGTCTCAGGATCGAAGTTGTTGTTGCCTCCTGAAGACATGCTTTGCATATCTGAATTGTACGCCGTCGGCGGTACAAACGCTGAACTCTTAACATGATATGGATTAGGGGGTGGACGTTGAGCGCCTTGTCTCAACATTGACTCTCCGTAGCTCATACCAAGCTGGGCTTGACGTTTCTGTCGCTGCACAGTTTTACTCTGAGGTGGAAGTGGCGGGGGAGGCCCATGGTCTGGCGGCATTGTACTGACCGCCGCATATCCGCGCGGAGGCAACTGGTGCTGCAGCGAAATCGGTTTTCGCGCGAGCGTCGTAGGTGGAGGAGGAACAAAAGTTGCATTTTCTAAGTCTTCTTCGTGTTCCAACAGTGTTGGCATTAAGCTTTGTTGCTGGTTGGGCTGTTGCTGGTTATTATTATTGTTGAGATTATTACCATTATTGTTATTCGTGTGTTTGCTATAATTACTATCACTGTTATTGTTGCTGCTGATATTGTTCGTATTGTGTAACGCCACGATCGTGGAGGGTCTACTATCCTTGTTGACAACGTGAAGTGCATCAGGGTCGTCTTCCGAATCTGAAGGGATGGACACCAATCCGCTGTGGTCGTGCTCGAAGTCAAGATCATCTAAGTCGGGATAATCCTCATCGGCATCTCCATCGTCGCGGCCAGCGGATCTCGAGGCTCTAATAAGCGACTCTTGTTCATTCGAGTACCGTTGCAGATAATCGATGTATAAATCAGACTGGATGAAGCGAGCGAATGTCGTTCGCATAATGTAATCCTCAACCTCCTTGCGAGCAACGTCGAAAATATCCGGTTCAAGGGGTTGCTCCCTGTTGCGGATTTTGCCGGCAAGAACATCTTTCACTTGATCCGATAGTTGTACGACGCCGGTCTTTACGTACCGTTTATAGATGGCTCTTGCTTGTTTATCCCGATCCTGCTGATCCTCTTGCACCCTATAATACACGAAACGAATACGTGCATAGCTTAGTCGTTATCTATGCTACTCGTTAACATTGCATCTATAATTCTTTTAGAGGTTAAGTTAAATTAGATTTTTCTAATAGAGTCCTTTGTTTACATTCACAAGCAACATTGTCTCATGTATTTTAGTTGGTTTAGAGCAATAACAGATGCGTTTTTTGTTTCATACCGAAGTCCATTGCAAGCGTAGACGAACATTAAATCGGATTCGTCACAGTTTTCCTGGCGCAGGTACGTTTCGAAGAGTTCGCAGCCTTCGTCATCGTTAAGCAGTGTCTGAAGATCGCGTGCCCACGATAGGCAAGCAGGTTCCATCAACGAACTCGACGTCTGCTGTTGAGGCGGCGGCTGCGGAGGAGGTTGTTGCAGTTCATACAGAAGTCGCGCGTCATGAGGATGAGGATAATGATGATGTTGATGATGATGCTGGGGCACGGGCCTGGGAAGATGGTCAGATTCCGGCGGCAGTATCGGTGCCAAAGGCTTAGCTGGCAATGGCTTTCGACTCTGCGTTGCAACCACCGGCGGATCCTGTGCTGCACCGTGCATTGCCGTGCCAGCCTGGCTAACCATTCTCTTCATTTAACGTGGACTTGGTGACGCTGCAATACTGGCAACGCCGGACTGGGCCGATTTCGCATTGTGTCTGAGCCTGCGTCTGACGTCGAACTGAGCACAAGTTCGTTGTCCACACAGGGGTGCCAAATGATCAATTCTGCTACGTACAGACGGACCTGGGGCAACAGTCCAGAATTAACGAAGCTCGATTCTCTGATCAACACAAATGCGTCTCGCTTACGGATCAATACTGATCTGAAAATCACCCAGACATATGGGTAACGTTAATGTAGACACGCATGTATATTCTTATAAGTGACTGTATATGTAAGATGGTCTAAATAACTGTGGTGCAGCATGCTTATGTTACCCTTACTAACGACAAAAGAAGCAGCAGTATGTCCGTTTACACTGAAAAATACGAACATACACGGAGTGAACTATGCAAAACTTTTTTGACAAAGAACGTCAAGAAGCTTCTAAGCCATCTTTTCGTTTTGATACCAAGAGTGAGGATTGGAAAAATGTTCTAAATAAAGAGCCACTTGCATAAAAGCAGTTGCAAAAGCAACTCAGAAACAACAACAGAGAAATGATAATACTCAGTGTTAAAATACGTATTGTATCTTGCTTTTCAAGCAACAATCTAGTTAAGTTATATTCTGTTGACGTTCTTGCAACTGTGCATGAAATGGATATATA